>NW_020291971.1:26032-59154 GCF_003184865.1 Aspergillus homomorphus CBS 101889 | reverse complement strand
TGCTGGTGCTGGTGCTGGTGCTGGTGCTGGTGCTGGTGCTGGTGCTGGTGCTGGTGCTGGTGCTGGTGCTGGTGCTGGTGCTGGTGCTGGTGCTGATGCTGCTAATGCTGCTAATGCGGAAGCTGCGAACGGGGATGCGCATGCGAACGGGGACCGCAACAGTGATGGAAATGCGAGCGCCAACACCTGTGGCCATGTCGCGAGCGATACTGCGGCCTTACGGCAGCATCACCAGGTTATGCACGAGACTCAATTCTATTGGTGTTACAGGTGTAAGGTGTCTTACCACACGAGCAAGCGACTCCGGTTACATCGGCGAAGTACCCATCCCGAGCTGGCCCGGTGCTGTCCTGTGTGTGCGGTGAACTTTAATTCTCGCCCGTTGTTGATGCGCCATCTTGAGAGGTGGCATCCACATCTTCCGGAACACGGGCATCTGGTTTGCATCCTGTGCAGCTGGCTATGTTCGGACTGGAATGAGTTCGTGGACCATTTGGACTGGGGCCACGGCATTTACGCCGTGCCTGATGATCAGACACCGGAGGGTCTGATGCTTAATATTTGAGCGGGGCATAGCGTCTCGTCACTGGTAGGATAGTAGAGTAGATGTATTGACTGAGAGGAATGCACATTTTGTGTTATTTGGAGGGCCGATGAATGAGAGAAAAGGTACAGAGTTTATCACGCACTTATTACGGGGAGTCGATTCGTTGGTGATCATCGAGATTAGGGTCAGGCTTCGGCGCGCATTCCGGGTAGATGTCGGGTAGCGGAGTATATAAAGGCTGGGAATATCGACGAGTTGTCGATGATGATCAAGGAACTTGGGGTATAGTTGTGTGGGGATGTAGATTAGAAGTAGTAATAGCTTGGTTTGCGAACATTTCCATCTTCCCATCTCTATCCAACCAGTCGATATCTGGGCAAGCAAAACATATGGTCTATTGTAGTTCCTCTCGAGAGGAAGATGCGGGAGGCAGGAAGACTCCCCCCCTCATGTGAGAGTGATTGAACTTAGTACTGGTGACCGTTGATAGTAAGTCTATCCTCTAGCGTTAGTTCAGTGTACTGGAAGAAGCATACTACTGGCTGAGCTGAGTAGCCTCCTTTTGGAGGTTGATCTGGTCCTACTGTGAAGTGAGCTATTGCACGTCGTCCAAGTTATAAGCAATGCCTATGTTCGCGGTATCCATGAAGAAGACAAGGCATCTGGAAGGAGCAATTATCAACACATACTGAGAAATTGAGCAAAACAATGACCGCGACTGGAGGCGATGCCAAAGTGACTGATCGTTGCCTGTAATTTGTTGGGTCGAGATTGCATAACGATCTCTATCAAAGGAGGCAGAGCAGATTGCATGGAGAGCTAGAAGTGAAATCTACATGCTCTTATATTTTAGGCCGGTGTCTTTAGGAGACAGCAACGCTTACGCACATATGTACGTGCATGCTGTTACTTCCGTTGACTTCCCCTGCAAGCCAAGAGCGTATAGTGCCACTAGGCAAAGATCATAATCTAAGCTTCACTAATTGACTGTGTACCCGTCTCCAGCGATGTCTCTGTAGAGAAATTGGCTCTATTTTCATCTATACTCCTGTCCCGGCCAGCCGCGTGGTCGGGCCTGTGGGCCCGGGCAGTCGGATTTAGATCCAAGCCTGTCAATATAGTCAAGCTCTCCCATCTAGTTTAAGTTTCTTTCTTGTTCTCAATCCCAGATCCCAACGACCTCTAGATTTTAAAGTGGGTTATGGCGGGCAACACTTACTGATGCTGGCTCCTCTAGATTTGTCTATGCCGCGAACCTACATTAGGGTTCTTCTGGTATTTCAAACAGCAGCATCAACATCACCGATCACGCAGCATCTTCAGCATGGTCTTAATAAGCTTTTGAAGCAAGTGCCTTGGCTATCTGGTCGAGTCTTTCCTAGCACATCGAACCAGCACAAGGCCTCTCTTGAGATCCGTTCCCATGAAGGCAATGCACCGACCTTGGTCGACAAGGGCTCGATAGCTGCGTCGTACGCGATCCTGTCTCCGCATGGGTTTTCAATGGAAACTATTCCATCCAAGGTCTGGCCAGTACCAAGCATTATTGACGACAATCTTTTCGCGACGGCGGCCCCAGTCTTCGCCGCCAGTCTCTTCCGCTTCGCCGACCGAGGCGTGGGCGTTTGTCTGCTTACACCACAATGCCGTCGATGCAGCCGGATTTTCCGAACTAGTACGACTGTGAGCTAGAAATGCTACCGAAACCCGGTATGAGGAGTACTTAAATGCACCTCAGCAGAGAGTTCAGCGACTATTCAAAGCACTATCATCGGATACACAAGAGATCTCATCCCTTTCGACTGGAGAGCTCCTGGCACTGCACCCCGAATACTCCAATCAACCACCCGCTCTCCCTCGGAATCCGCCCCATGCACATCATAACTCTGGACAATCTCAATTCACTAGATCAATGTCCTTAAAGAGGTGCTACGCAAGTAGACGACAAAGGCACCGACCACCAACGTCGTGATCTACGCCCTGCTCTGGACGAGCATCACCCGGGTGCGCACCCGCCGCCGGCACCACCCATCAGCCCTGGAAAGCAACGAACCGAGTCGACTGGTGACAGCCATCAACGACCGCCAACGCCTCTACCAGGGCTTTCCGGGCCCCGAACATCCCTATCTCGGTAACACCGTGGTCTAACCCTGGCACATTATCCGGTTGGAGCCCTGGCCAGCGCGGATGAGGATCCGGTCCGTGCACTCGCCACCATCTGTGACCGCATAGCGGAGTCGCAGTCGCCTGCCCGGGTCAACTCGCGGTACATCGCCGAGGCCTACGGTCTTGTCGACTTCATGGAGGACTATCGAAGGCTCTTTGTGGGCAGGGATATGTTCGGGTCGCGGGACCTGACTATCACCAATTGATCGGATCTCGACCTCTACGAGATGGACTTCGGGGGTATGCTTGGACGTCCCCAGTTCGTGAGACTCCCCTGCATGGAGGCGGACGGGATGGCTATTGTGTTGCCGCGCCGGAGGGCGGCGCGAGAGAAGGAATTGTCGGTAATGCTAGGATCTGGAGAGCGCCTGGCTTAGAATAAGACAGTTAATCAGTCCTTGGAAGAACCGTTAATGTACTCATAAGTCAATACAAGCAACGCTTGCCTCGACAAGCGAGGAGAGTCATTGGTACGGCTGGATCAACACAGGCAAATCAAGCTTGCGATGCAAGTGAGAGCATATCTCCGCGTAGGCCGGCTCATTCTCCGGGGTGATAACATCATGGTGCATGAGAAACTGGACTATCACCACCGCACTATTGGGCTTGAACCGCCCCGCCCTCAGAGCAACAAGCACCTCCTCGACCGTCCAGAGACTGAACCCCTGCACTTCGGAGTCTCGTGGCGTCGGGACGACGCCTGCGTCTAGTTCGAGTTGATACGTATACTCGACCTCAGGCTGCAGGAGACCGACCTCTCCCCCAGCGCTCCTCCCGCGGACATGGAAGTAGCTAAGATGACCCATAGACTTAACCCCTCCTCTAACCATATCCTCCGAGAGGGAAGCCTCCTCCCGTGCCTCACAGACGAGCGCTTCAATCGGCGTCATGCCCGCCACAAGCCCGCCCGCAGCCGTGCAGTCCAGCATACCAGGGTACGTCTGCTTCTGTGGCGACCTCGTAGCCACCCACACGCGCAGACAACTCGTCCCTTCGTCCCTCACATAACAGACCAGCTGCACCCCGTACGTCACGATCCCGAACAAGGCGCTGGCGCACCGCTCGACCTCCAGCACGACATTCCCGTCCGGCCCATACACCGGAAAGGGCTCTTCGCGCCACTGATCCAGCATCGAGATCACGGAGCGCTCGCGCGTGGCGGCCAGTGTTTCCGCGACTATGCGCGAGCGCACCGCAGCGGTCGCGGTCGCCGCCGTCGCTAGGGTCACGATACGTTCCGTGTGGTCGATCGTCCACCACCCTGACCATTGGATCTTCTCCACGGTTTCTCGGAGGATGTGGCCCAGTGTAGCACTGCAGCCGTTTACGCGGAAGGCGTAGCTGTTCTCTGTGGCTCGTGGGTGTGTGGTGGGTTGGCCGGGTTGGATGAAACTGTTTTGGATGTTAGTTTGGGAATTGCATTGAAGGATGGAGTAGGTTGGTGTGGTTACTTGTCGCATGCTTTGACTACTTCTAGAATGGTGCTTGACATGCTGTATTTTGCTTCTGTCTTTGGGGTTGTAAACTTGCCAAGATAGTCAATTCTAAGGGGAAAGTCCGTCGGGCCGCGGCAGAAGGGGCTTTATAGGGCCGCGTGTTTGGCGTCTCCACTCCCCAACCCCCGCAGCCAGAGAGAAATGAATAGGCAAAATCGATTCTCTTTCCACGCCTCAATCAGTATTTGTGCGAGGTGAAGATGTTTATGTCACCATTTCTCTATGACGAGGAGAGAATTATATTAGGGATTTCTCCGAGAGATTTCTCTAACCAAGACGGAAATGGGTTCCATTCCAGGACTTTCTCTTCTTGAATTAGTATTTTCAAGCTTAGCTAAAATTTTGGTTGACTGGAACAAGCTTTTCTGTAACAAAAAACGATGGTTAGTGTTGTGGCACGTCATGGAAGAGAATAAGCAAGGGATGAAAGTCAAGATTGAGTTCTTGGATGGAACAAGCGCTAGATATACCGTACTGCGTGCACGGCGGACTGTCTTTTATTCGTTCGGAGGTTCTTCTGCGCATGCATCGAATACATGTAACAGACTGATGCATGTCAGTGCGAGAAGACGCGCATGATTACTTGTTATGAAGAGCCAATCTTATCTCCTTGGTCTCTGTTACAAAGCGTCTTACAAACATTCCGTGCCACCCTTCATATCTCCGAAAAGCTTCTGCTAGCACTGGACCTCCAAGATGGCTTGCACTAGGGCCAGTCAGGGAATTATAGCGAGTGCCTGGACACAGACTGATCATTATTTCTTGCTAGCCGACGGCTCTCAGGCCCTAATTGTCGTGTTTGCTTTGCTGCACAAGTACAGCATCCCTTCTGACTGCATCAGGCACATGGGTTTCGGTGCTGTATATCCCTCCGATGGTCAGATCGGGTGTATAATGCGACTATGTTTCGATCATTTTAAGCTATAAACATGTGTACAGTATAGTATAATCTGTAGGGTGGTCGTTAACCTTACGCCGATGGCACTTTCCTCAAGCCAATGATGGCTCCGCTCACCCTTCCACCTTGGTGGTTCTATCCTCTCACACACATGCTTGGGTTTACTCGCGTTTTATCGCTCCATTAGACTCGAAATGTATCTCATTTGCTTCACTGGCGGTCTGGTTTGTCTTTATTACTCTTCATGTACATACGCCCCGTTACCAAAATCAGTAGGTGAGTGTTAACTTGCCCGGAGACGGCGTTTCGGCTCGGCGTAATCAAACGGGGCTATTGTGGCCTAGCTATGTCACCTCGCTGACAGTCACACAATGCAGTGCTAAGCTCAGTGCTGATTGAGGGTTGTTTCCAAGTCCGAGGAGGCCATATTCTCAAGCGTCGGCCTCTGGCTACACTACTCGTTACCGTGGCGGGCACCCTTTTGACGCCCTCAAACGCACTGCGCGCCCTGCGGAAATCCAAAGTCACGTTCAATCGCAGCATACTCAGGTATCCGGTGGCAAAAGTAGAACGTGTCAGGTTTACTCAGAAACGTTTGCGGATTTATCAGCTACAATGGCAGACACGGCAACCTCGTGCAAGCCTGTACCCATAGCTGTTGTGGGTATGGGCTGCAGATTTGCTGGGGGTGCAACCGATCCACAGAAACTGTGGAAATTGCTACAGCAAGGACGAAGCACTCGCTCTGAGATCCCAGCTTCGAGATTCAATGTCAACGGTAACTACCACCCCAATGGCGAACGATTAGGATCGGTTAGTATGAATGATAATCCTGAGTATTCCCACCCCCACAGCTGTTTGCTAAGCTATAGACGTCGATTGCTGGTAGATGCACGTCCGGGGTGGCCAATTTCTAGACGAAGATCCGGCTCTATTTGATGCCGGGTTCTTCAATATGACGGGTGAAGTTGCCAGTGTGTGTACAGTACTCATGCTTGGTGTTGACATCAAAACCAAAATAGGGCTAACATTGCGGCCCAGTGTATGGATCCTCGGCACCGACTGATACTCGAAGTGGTTTATGAAGCACTAGAGGCCGGTACGTGTTTGTTATTGAGGAAAACCCCTTTCTTTCCAGCGTTCGAAGCCGATTTAACAATCTCAACATCGCAGCTGGGATACCTCTCGAGGGTGTGGCTGGCTCGAATACAGCGGTCTTTGGGGGCGCCATGTATCAGGACTACACGGACTCACTTCATCGGAGCCCAGAAAGCCTTCCGCGATACATGTTCACAGGCACTGATAAAACAATGTTCGCGAATCGCGTCTCCCACTTCTATGATCTTCACGGGCCGAGTGTCACAGTCGACACCGCATGCTCCACCACTCTGACTGCAATGCATCTTGCTATTCAGAGCTTACGAGCGGGTGAATCTGCGATAGCTATCGTGGCCGGAGCAAACCTGCTCTTGAACTCGAATGCATTTATCACGCTATCCAATGTGAAGTTAGTGATTTGCGATCCCAGTTACCAAGGCGGCTCTGAAGCTAATCGTTTCGCGCTGAGACCAGTGTCCTATCGCCAGAGGGAATATCGTACTCGTTCGATCCGAGAGCTAATGGATATGGTCGAGGCGAAGGAGTGGCGGCCATTATCTTGAAGACTCTTCCCCATGCGCTGCGGGATGGGGACCCCATTCGTCTAGTCATCCGCGAAACCGCGCTCAACCAAAATGGCCGAAAGGTGCCCACCATCGGTGCCCCAAGCGACGAGGCGCAGGAGCACTTGATTCGAGAATGCTACCGAAAAGCCGGGCTGGACTCGAGAGAGACAGCGTACGTGGAGGCTCATGGAACGGGCACTCCGACCGGCGACCCACTCGAGCTAGCAGCCATCGCAGCTGTATTCAGTCGAGCCCAGCAACCTCTGCTTGTTGGCTGCATGAAAGCTAATATTGGACACACTGAAGGTGCCAGCGGTCTGGCAAGTGTGATTAAGGTAGCTTTGGCGCTGGAAAAGCGGATTGTACCACCCAACGCAACGTTCCTGAAACCGAACATGGCGTGGCTGAAGGATAAAAACATCCAGGTAATGTTCTCCGACCTCCCCAACTTCCAGCCTCTCTAGGCTTGAGCTCTCGGCTCATTCATCGCAAAACTTGAAGATTGTATCAAAATGTCAAACATGGCCTCCGGTAGATGGAATTTGTCGTGCATCAATCAATAACTATGGATTTGGAGGTGCAAATGCTCATGCAATTGTGGAGCGTTATGAAACCATGAGCAAGCCTTCGCTGAGGGAGGGAAACAGTTCCGTTCAGCCTCATGGCAGCCAGGCGGAGGCCGAGCAGCAGGGCCGGATATATGTATTGAGTGCCAAGGATGAGCACAGTTGCCGGAGGACGATATCGAGGCTGCGTGCCTATCTTTGCCAAGCCAGGCCGGTGGATGAGCAACAATTCCTTGCAGATATGGCGTACACCCTAGCTTCTCGTCGCTCCAAGTTCCCATGGAAGGCAGCTTGTGTGGCAGAGAGTCTGGCGACCCTTGCCTCCAATCTCGATAACGGAAGGACGCAACTTCGGAGATCAGCCGAGAAAGCGAGACTAGGTTGGGTTTTCACTGGCCAGGGAGCACAATGGTATGCAATGGGTCGAGAGTTGATTGATGCGTACCCTATTTTCAAGGAGAGTCTTGTCGAGGGCGATGACCACATCAAGAGCATGGGAGCGCGCTGGTCTATATTAGGTACATTCTGCGGAACTCAACATCCATGAGGGCACATGCTATGATACTGACTTGTTTATCATGACTCTAGATGAACTTCGCCGCGGTGAGCTTGAAAGTTGCGTGAGCGAGGCAGAGTTTACCCTGCCACTGTCCACGGCTATCCAGATTGCACTCGTTCGGCTTCTTTGGTCGTGGAATATACAACCCACAGCGATAACCAGTCACTCCAGCGGCGAGGCAGCTGCAGCCTTCGCGGCCGGTGCACTAACAGCCCGAGCCGCCATTGGGATGAGTTATCTTCGTGGCGCCTGCCTGCCAACGGGGCTATCGTCGGCGTCGAGAGTCAAGGGGGCCATGCTTGCTGTGGGGTTAGGTCGCCGTGAGGTTAGTGAGTATATCGCACAAGTGCGTGATGAAACGAACCACCTTGTTGTCGCATGCATCAATAGTCCGTCTAGCGTGACTGTATCAGGTGATTTGTCTGCGATTGCTCAATTGGAGAAGTTGTTAAATGCCGACCAAATATTTGCAAGACGAGTGAATATCACCCAAGCGTTCCACTCGGAGCACATGCGGCCGATGGCAGACCATATTCGGAATACCCTGGCAGAGCTTCTCGAGATGGACCCAATTGATACCAATAAGGCTCCTCGCGACGTCATTTATGCGTCTCCCCGAACTGGGAGACGCCTAGACAATCTGAACCATCTCCGGGACCCGGTGCACTGGATACAATGCATGCTCGAGCCTGTCGAATTTGAATCCGCATTTCGCGAGATGTGCTTCGACGGGAAACGCAAAATGCAAGAGGTCGACACAATAATCGAAATTGGTCCCCATGGGGCCCTAGGTGGTCCAATTAAGCAAATCATGCAGCAGCTACCAGAGCTCGCCGCGTTGCAAGTATCCTATCTCCCCTGTCTATCACGTAGAAAGAGCGCTTTGAGCACCATGCACCATCTCGCTCTGGGGCTCTGGCAGGATGGCTATACCATCGATCTGAATGCGGTTAATTTTCCACGGGGGAAGGAAGCAGCCCTAGTCCAGGTACTGTATGATCTGCCTACATATCCTTGGAACCACCAAACCAGGTACTGGAAAGAGCCGCGCATCAGTCGAGCTGCACGAGGGCGCAATCTTCCTGTGCATGAGCTAATTGGACTGAAAGAGCCCTTGTGTCCTCCATCTGCGCACTCGTGGCAAAATGTGCTTCGGGTCTCAGATGTGCCATGGATATGCGATCACGTCCTGGGCTCGCGCATCGTTTTCCCCGGCGCTGGATTCATCAGTATGGCTATTGACGGGCTCTCTCAGCTTCTCTCCCCTGGTCATGACAACGCCAGCTTAAGTTACATCTTGCATGATGTGGATCTGGCCCAGGCACTGATGCTACCCGCGGACGGTGACGAAGGGGTGGACTTGCGCTTAACCATACGTACAGCCGATCATAGTAGTCTTGGATTGCGGGAATGGCACACTTTCTCGATCCACTCAATCACCGGTGAGAAGGATGATTGGACGGAGCACTGTACGGGACGAATTCGCATGGAGGTCGATCATGATGCCCGCCGCGGTTCGTCGATTCGACGAACACCGCCACCATGGAGCCGAAAGACAACACCGCAAGATTTCTGGGCTTCCCTGCACTCGAATGGAATCTGTCTCGGGCCCTTCTTCCAGAATATTGTGCGCATTGAACGCGATGAACAGACATCGTGGTGCACTTTGTCCGTTGCCGACACGGCGGCTGCTATGCCACACGCTCATCAAAGCCGGCACGTTGTGCATCCAACCACATTAGACTCAGCTTTCCAGGCTGCTATCACTATACTTCCGTTTGCTGGGACACGTATGCAAGCCGCCATGATACCCAATCGTGTGGACTGCGTGAAGATACACGCCCGTCTCGCCAGTTTTGGGGCAGGGGATAAGCTGCGCGCGGAGGCCAAGATGAAGGATCAAGGGCCAAGTTTACTTACAGCTAATGTGGCCGTGTTTTCTGAGACAGATACGGGCGCAGGGGCTTTGATCGAGCTTGAAGGGCTTACATTTCAGTCGTTGGGGGCTAGTCTTGACGGGTATAGGCAAGGCCCAATCCAACACAAGAGCTCTTGTAGCTCATGGCATTGGGCTCCCGACATTAGCTTGGTCAATTTAACATGGCTGGAAAAGACTCTAAATTCTGACATTCATACTCAAGAGATTGAACTTCAGCTGGACCTTCGACGGTGCGCGGTACACTTCATTCGAGACGCAGTGGAAACTCTAACATCGGAGAATATCATGAAGATGAGTCGTCACTTCAAGAAATACTATAGCTGGATGCAAGTCCAGTTAGCTTGCGCTGCCAGTACAGAGCTAGGGCAAGACAGCGCGCACTGGATGCAAGATAATGAAGAGCAAAAACAAAGCCTCCGGTCCAGGGTTATTTCTGCAGGTATCAGCGGGGAAATGCTCTGTCGGTTGGGTCCCAAGCTACCTGATATCCTGTGCGGTGACATTGAGCCTCTAGAGATGATGATGGATGGTCAGCTGCTGTCCAGATACTACCTGGAGGATTTCAGGATGGGTCGGTCTAATGCGCAGGCCAGTGAACTCGTGCGCCTATGCTGTCACAAAAACCCACGCTCTCGCATTCTAGAAATTGGCGGTGGAACTGGGGGGTGCACTCAACTCGTCGTGAACGCCTTGGGGAACACCAAGCCGGTAGACCACTACGATTTTACCGATGTGTCCGCTGGCTTCTTTGAAGCAGCTCGAAAGCGTTTCGCGGAATGGCAGGATGTGATGGAATTCCGCAAGTTAGACATCGAGCGTGACCCGGAAGCGCAAGGGTTTCAAGGCGGATCTTACGACGTGGTCTTGGCGTCTCAGGTTCTTCATGCCACGAGCAACATACGGCACACTCTGAACAATGTGCGGAAGCTGTTGAAGCCTGGCGGCAGGCTCATTCTGGTGGAAAGTACAAATGATCAGCTTGACTTCTTCTTCATTTTCGGTCTCTTACCCGGCTGGTGGCTCAGCGAAGAGCCAGAGCGGCAGTCTACCCCTTCCCTACCATCTGACTTATGGCGTAGTGTCTTAAGTGATACTGGGTTCAACGGGGTGGAGTTAGAATCCCGCAACTGCAACAGTGCCGAGTTCTATATGATCAGTACCATAATGACCACAGCCACCCCTGACACTCCCGCGTCTGTTACTGATGGCCGAGCTGAGGTGACTCTGGTTCATGCCGGCTCGCTTCCGCCAACAGTCTGGTTGCAAAACTTGCAGCTAAGTCTCAGGGGTAGGAGCAGTTCCCTAACCTCAATCCAGCCACTTCACAACATTTCTAATCTGGAGGGAAAGATTTGCGTATTTCTTGGGGAGGTGGAATACCCTTTGCTTGATCGCATAACCAACGACGATTTTACAGCCTTGACCTTCATGCTGCAGAACAGCAGGGGAGCTCTCTGGGTCTCTCAGGGAGCAACAATGACGTCGTTGAATCCATGGAAGGCTCTGCACCTAGGGCTGCTACGCACGCTCAGGAATGAGAGTAACGGCAGGCGATTTGTTTCATTGGACCTCGATCCCTCGCGTAACCCATGGACGGCTGAGTCTTGCCATGCTATTGCAACTGTCGTCCATGCTTCATTTTTCTACGGCGCTCGGGAGAAGGACTTTGAGTTTGCACAGCGGGATGGTTTTATTCATGTACCTCGAGCGCTTCGCCACTTGAGCTTCAACCACGAGGGCGACGATGAAGATTCTATCGTTTTACGACCGTTCCAAGGTGATAGGTTTGCAGTCCAATTAAATGTGCAAACTCCAGGCCTCCTGGACTCCCTATACTTCAACCCTTGTACGGCGAACGCAGTTGATAGTACTGAACTATCAGGGGACTGGATTGAGGTCGAACCAAGAGCTTTCGGTATGAACTTTCGTGACATCATGGTTGCCATGGGCCAATTGAAGAAGAATCGAGTTATGGGATTTGAATGCGCTGGTGTGGTTACGAGACTCAGCAAAGCAGTAAGGGTGGGGGCACGAGGGCCAGCAGTGGGCGACCGTGTTTGCGCCCTCATGAAAGGACATTTTGCGTCGAGTGTGCGCACCGCCCGCACCAACGTCGTTCAAATCCCTGACTCCCTGAGCTTTGAACAGGCGGCTTCCATCCCACTGGCGTTCACAACAGCCTACATCTCTCTTTACACTGTTGCTCGGCTTCGACGAGGTGAAAAGGTCTTGATCCATGGAGGTGCTGGGGGTGTTGGGCAGGCAGCCATCATTCTTTCTCAACTGATTGAAGCTGAAATCTTCACCACCGCTGGAACTCAGGCAAAGCGTGAGTTTTTGATTGACAGATTCAAGCTCGAGCCCGACCATGTCTTCTCAAGCAGGGACTGCGGGTTTGTCGAGGGCATCAATGCTTGCACCAGCGGTAATGGAGTGGACGTGGTGCTCAACTCTCTTGCGGGGAGTCTTCTTCAGAATAGCTTTGACTGTTTGGCCAACTTTGGCCGGTTCGTGGAAATTGGCAAGAAGGACCTCGAACAAAATAGCCGACTGGATATGTCGACCTTTACGCGGAATGTCTCCTTTTCCTCGGTTGATATTCTTTACTGGCAGGAGGCCAGATCCCTTGAGATTTCTCGAGCATTGACGGAGGTTATTCGGCTCCTAGAACAGAGGAGAATAGAGATGATTGAACCTATTTCGGAGTACCCTATTTCGGCTATCGAGAAGGCATTTCGTACTATGCAGAGCGGCAAGCACGTCGGCAAGCTTGTGGTGGCGGTGACTGGAAAGGATATGGTCAGTGTTCGCCAGAGACGTGTGCCAATAGGTCTGAAGTGCGACGCATCCTACCTCATTGTCGGAGGGCTAGGTGCTATTGGAAGACGGATTTGCGAGTTGATGGTGGACCATGGAGCACGGTATTTGATTATCCTGTCCCGGAATGCTCACACGGATTCATTTGTAGCCAAACTCCAGGAGCGAGGATGTGTCGTCCGTCCACATTCATGCGATGTGGCTAACGAGAGTCAGCTCCAAGCAGTTTTACAAAAGTGTCGGGAGGATAACATGCCACCAGTTCGAGGCATTATTCAAGCTGCGATGGTGCTCAAGGACATGTTTGTCTCGCAGATGACAGCGGACGACTTTCACACTGCTCTCCGCCCCAAGGTACAGGGCAGTTGGAATTTGCATAAGGCTGTCTCTGATGTAGACTTTTTTGTTATGCTATCGTCTGTTGCTGGGGTTATGGGCAATGCAGGGCAAGCCAATTATGCCGCTGCGGGCACGTTTCAGGATGCGCTTGCACAGCACAGAATCTCTCAAGGAAAGCCTGCAGTCACAATCGACTTGGGACTAGTGAAATCTATTGGTGTTGCTGCAGAGAGTGGCCGGGCACTTACGGAGCGACTGGTTCGAATCGGCCTCCAGCCTATGCATGAAGCGGAGGTTCTGGCTGTGCTCGAGCAGGCCCTATGCTCTTGTTTGATGTCTTCTTGCTCGCGCTCTACTCCATCTGCACCTACCCCGCCCGCCGTCATAGTTACTGGTATCAACACGGATTCTGGGGCTCACTGGGAACATGTCGAGTGGATGCAAGATGCACGCTTCGCGGGGCTCAGATACAGGGATTCCCTGAAAAACGACTTATCTCCAACCCCCGCCAATGACGACAGTGTCCGCACTCGGTTGAGCCGGGTAGCCTCTCATCAAGAGGCCATCGATATTGTGGTGCAGGCTATGAGTCAAAAGCTAATGACCATGTTCGGTCTGGCTGACCAAGAGATGTCTGCCCAGCAAACCTTGGCGGGGATGGGTGTTGACTCGCTTGTCGCTATCGAGCTTCGTAACTGGTTCACCGCCCAGCTCAATGTAGATATTTCGGTCTTCCAGTTGACGAAGGGTCGAACCATTGCTGAGGTGGCGGAAATGGTGGTTGCGCTGTACAATAAGGACCCTAGCAAGGAGTGAGCAGCTCTGGGTTCAGACTAAATCTCTCTTGACCAGACTTTGCCATATTGGAAGGCACTCATTGTGCTTAGCTGCAATATGATTCATAAGCTCACCAAGTTCCATAGCCCCGAGATATATGTGATAACATGGGATATCTAAGTACAATTAGAGAATTCGGCCTACGTGACCAACTAGAGTCTTCAAATCGAATCTTTGTGATAGTGAAAAGGGGGGAAAGTCCTTGGATTTGTCTTTTAGGCGGTCCGTATAATTGCAGCTATTATGATTTTGTGCCGCGGTGAACATGACTTCAGATACACACCAGTTAAAGTAGTCCTGATGCATTCAGATCCAAACCAATCATCCCATTGTAGCATGTAGGTACCAGATCATTGACGATATGAGAATAACGTGATCCAGAGATACCTATTATTGATGTCTTGGCTATACAATGAGATTCGATAACTGTAGGAGGATGCCAGTTGCAGGTATTACCCTGTCAGGTGACTTCCAGTACTCTAAGCGGAGCAAGAGAAGAATAAATAGCTCTCGAGACCGGTTAATGACTAGTTTGCGTGCTGTGGCTTCAAGACTCGGGAAGAGCAATGCTCATAGACTCTTCCATCTACCCTGCCTCGCTGACATACTCATAATCTTACTGGGTGGTTCATATCTGGTACATCCGTTCAGCTGCTAGGTTGTGAGAAACCTGTAGGTGAGAGAAGGCATGGGATGCATAGTGCGCGGCGGCCAATACGTTTTATCAATTGCCACCTATAGCTCTAGAAGGCTATGCATTTTGTTTTCTCGGTTTCCTTGCATGTCTCTTTGTTGTTTGTGCTTTTTCTCCAGTCCATTCGAGAAGATTTATATGGCCGGGAATGGTGGGACACAAAATCCTCCAACTTGAATTCTATTCCAGCCGAATCTCTGTTCCTGAAATGCATGCAGTTAGGTAGTACTTAAGGTGCCAGTCACCCCATTTCAAGGACCTGTTTCGACAGTTAGGCCAAGAACAATCAAAGCGACAAAAAAAACATACAACAGCCGGGATTCGCTGGTGGTCACCCACCCAACTACTAACCGGCCGGCGTGTGGCTTGAGTACGGCTGAGCGGACGGGAAGCCCTATTTTCCACACCCTGTGGTCGTATGTGCTAAGCTAGAGGTTGTTATAGTACTTATTGTGGTGGTGTTACTTGGTACCTCTTCCCATGACTTGGGGTGTGGGCAACGGCTCCCGTCCGACTCAGAGACCTTGTTTTTTTGATCCTGCTGCAGCACTGCACTCATACTGTATATATATATTTACTAGATAAATAATAATAAATCCTAGATAAATACTTTATGCGATGTTTCAAAAATAATATTATTATTTATGATCTAAATCTCTATCAAAAGTATAGAAATCATGATATACTTCTTCTATAATATAGAAATAAATTATAATATAAAATAGGCCTGTTACTAGTAAAATATAAATCTAATATTGATATCTTATATTTTATCAGTTAATATATATAGCCCTGTGGTCATTTTGCACTGTATATACCCTGCCAGTATGGATATGGATACTATCCGGGTGACTAGACCGCAAGGAACGCGCGGAGAAGGTATTTATGACAAAACAGATGATTTAGTTTCATGAAGGCTCTATATATCTTGTCAAGCAGTTCCATCCGACTTCCCAGGAGCTAACTCGGAAAAAGGATCAAAATAACCTTTAGAAGGGGATTTCACCAAGCTAGATCTGATTTGGGCATTTATACCTGAGCTAGTAAAGGCTTGTGCTACGTAAGTGCACTAGGTAGTTAGCTCAAGGGGGTCGGTGTCTTCTAAGTTCCGTTGCCAAGAGCTTGGTGAAGGAGCCTCTGCCGCATCGGCATGAACCCGCAGTCCTACTTTACATGCGTTAAATTTCGCGACTGCTTGCTTCCTGAACATCCTCAAATCCCAGGTTTCGAGTCTTATTCTTGACTTCTGGCATCGCTCGAAACTAGGCAGCCGAGATTGGGCCAGAGCAGTGAATTTATATCAACCAGGCAAGTTCAAAATCTGGCTGAGCTTGGTCTTGTATCCACTGACGATTGGAACGTACTGTACTGCATTGAAACCCATACAGAACTTTTTCTGTCGTACAATATCTTTAGTCAGTGGAGGAAAGCTCGTCCGTTTGGCCAGATCTGCGGGTGGGAGTCGGAAGCGATCAGTGTCACTGCCATTCGTTGATGAGGCCGTATAAGGAAGGATGGTACGCAGTATCTATGATAATAACTTGGAATAATAATAGAAATATGTCTTTGTAAACAGGACACGCGCCCATTAGCAGCCCCAGCCCCTCTGGCCGCCACAAAAGGAACGCGCGTATTTTCCAATTTTGTTATTAGTGTGAAACTTGGAGCCTGGAGAGGGGTCCGCGCAGTAGGACTATATAAGCGAGCAGATTGGACAACTCGGCTTAATACCCCGTCTTATGATTGCAAATGAAGAAAAACAAACATCAAATCAGACTCAGCCCTGGTCTGAACAAATTGACAAATGACCTGTTATGGTTGGATGGTCAAAGCTGAACCAAAACTCAGAACTCAGGAGTACCAAAAGCATATCCACATTTATACCATAATCAGGTTAGCCTTATGCCGGAATATAGGGCCGGTCATATAATAACAACGTCAGCGCAGTGGTTATGACCTGAGAAATTGACTCAGACAAAGTGTGGGGGATAAAGGGGGGGACGTATGAATATATAAAGTCAAAGATAGTTGAATTGTGTAGTCTACAATAAGTATGCGTAGCTAGAGAAATCATTTCGGATAACGAGTAAATCCTGGGGGTTCCCATCCGTCAGTCTATGGAACGCGAGTAGGGATTTGACCTGGTCTCGTCAGTTTGATTTAACGGTACTATAAATGTACTACACAGTAAGAAGCCCTGAGTTAATTATAATCTTTCCAGCCTGGTACAGACAGAGACTAGCAGCCTTAACCCAAAGAATTAACTAGATAATTACAGATCTACTATACTATATCTCTCTACCCCGCAGAGAATATGTACTTTATTAATAATAACAGGGTACATCTTACAGGTGGACAGGAACAGTAGACTGGATTAATACTAGGAAAAGTGTTGCTAAGCTCTTCTAGATTATTATGCTGTATTAATAAGCAAAAGAAAAAATCACTTTATAGCATCGTTATAGCACCGCGATAGTTCAGCCTCGCGGACTAGCAGATCCTGCCTCCTAGGTAACCAACTAGGTTATTACTCCAGAATATGGAAAAAACTCGGGAGGCTGGAATGCGCAGTTTCTCTCAACCCATGTTGGAATGGGCTGTCCCTGGTCGTGCGGCATCCCCCCCCGTGTTCCCACCCCCTACCCACATTGATGGAAGCTGCAATGCCTTGGTCTGAGGAAACCCCCAGAGTAATCTCATTCTCTCGTAGTAAGTCTAAACCAACCCGCAATGTAGTGCAGGCTGAAGATAAGGTATAGTAGAATTATTAGATTTTAAGATATAAAATATTACTTTAATAGTTTGACTAGTTAATATATTTTTGAATATTCAAAAGTTTTTTATTTAAATATAGGAATTTGTTGATACTATAATTTATATCTATCTAATAAAAATTTCAGTTAATAAAATACACTTTATTCTTTTGATATAGGTTTTCTAATATATTTAGTAATAAAGTATAAATAGTAAGATATTGTACAATCTGAATATTTCTAAATTAAAATATTTGAAGAGTTATAATATAAAATATACATAATAATTGTATATTTTATTTAAATAGATAAATTTATATAATTAGAGCTACTTTTTAGTATCAATATAATAAAGATTAGAATATTAAATAACATGATAGATCTCAAAATATAACTATATATAATATTTTAATAATACTGAATTTGACAAGGTTATAATACAGCATACATGTAAGTATGTGTATAGCCGGACTGTCGATGTACATATACATACCGTATATACTGTACATCTGGGGTTCAGGTTCAAAGTAGAGAAGATCCGCCGGTCTCTTAGTGCTTATCTTCAGCCACGACGTAAAGGGGTGACGAGTGGCAACTTGACTAATAACGGGCTAGTTGTAACTCCTTCACAAAACCTAAATAAAAGAATATTGCGCCAATTGTTATCTGCTGGTCTCCGTCCGTACTCCCCCGACCGGCCTGACCTGCTTCGTCCATTTCCAATTCTCCTTAGTCTCGTTTAGCAGCCCCGAATTGCTTGATTCCCCCGTTCTCCGGCCATCCCATAGCCTTCCTCTCTCTCTTTTTTTTTTTCTTTTTCTTTATCTCGCTGGCAAAACTACAGCCCTTAATCTAATTTTGTTGTCCTGTGCAGCTGAATTATCTCTCTTCTGTTTCCCACCAGGGACATGTAATATTGCTAGCCCTGTACTTGCTTTATTCTTTCATAGCCCCAATCACTCACTCAACAATCTCCCGCTTCCCACAATCAAGGATATCATCACAATGGGTTCTGGGATTATGAGGCCGAGTCCTGGCTGGGTGCAGCATCGAGTCACTACAGGGTTACGTGCAATTGTGGGACAGGCGTGTCGATATCCCATTCATACTCTGCTTGTCACTGCTCTGGCAGCTGCCACGACCTATCTTCATGTTTTGGAAGGAACCTATCGGGCTGCTAATGTAGGCCTGGGGTCCGAGATCGAGGCAGCTCCCTTAAATATCCAGTCTTTTCTCTGGGGCAGCCGCACTCTTCGCCTGGGAGCGACCAGCTCCTGGAGATGGCAGGTGGACCTGCCTCAGGCGTCTGGGTTTCACCAAGTATGATAGACTTCTTTCCCTCCATCGATCTAACAAATCATTCTTTGTGCTGACCAAACGGTGCTTGTACTGCTATCTATCAGGCGAACTCCCACTGGGCCCTTGTCACCCTTAATTTACCGGATGCTTCTGTCGCGAATAGTATTTCCCTTCTATCAGATTCGCTCGCCGAGTCTCTCGGTGCGGATCTAATTCCGCCTACTTCCAACTTCTTCACTTCCTCTGATGATGCCTCGTTGGCGTTTCGAGTTCCATACTTCCAACTAAGCGGCTTTCTCGAGGCTGTCGAATTCATAGCCTCGGAAAATGAAAATTATACATGGACAATTAGGTCTCCTCGTGGAGAAGGAAGTCCCATGTCACTAGGACGCTGGTTCAGAAGCTCGTGGCTCTCGTTCCTTCACCGTGCCAAACATGCAGGGACCGTCGACCTGGTGATTATTGGGCTCGGTTATCTAGCCATGAATCTAACCGTGGTCTCTCTCTTTCGGGCGATGCGTCATCTCGGGTCGAGGTTTTGGTTAGCAGCTTCGGTCCTACTCTCTGGCACATTCGCCTTTATACTTGGGCTTGGGATCACGACTGCCTGCGGCGTGCCCGTCGACATGGTCCTCCTATGGGAAGGTATCCCATTCCTGGTTTTGACTATAGGCTTCGAGAAGCCGATCCAATTTACTCGTACCGTTCTCGACTCGTCTAAAGAACTCCAGCGTAATGTGTTACAGCAGTCCGCTCCCAGTGGCAACAATGGGGATGACAACCGTCAGAGCCAATCGATTCCTAACACAATTCAACTCGCGGTTGATCGAGAAGGGTGGCATATTGTGCGGTCGTACCTACTGGAAATCGGCGCGTTGGTGATCGGAGCGGCACTCCGGCCGCAGGAAAGTCTCGGCCACTTCTGCTTCCTAGCTGTATGGACCCTGCTCGTTGATGCTATTCTTCTGTTCACCTTCTACGCCACGATTCTTTGCGTAAAAATAGAGGTGACGCGGATCCGGGGCCCCGGTGCGCTTCATCAAGCTGACGCGCAGCATGGCCCTCGAATCTTTGGGTACAAGGTCAAGCCTGCAAGCGTGGCCCGGTGGAAACTATTGATGGTGGGTAGCTTCGTGCTCTTTAACGTGCTCCAATTGTCATCTTTCTTTTATCGCATTATGGGAGGATTTATGACTCATGCCGCTCTGACCCCTACTCCTGTCAGTCCCTTCAAAGTAGCGGCAAACGGTCTGAACGATATTTACCTGTCAGCGCGCCGCGAGGGAGTAGATACGCGTGCGACAGTGCTAATGCCTGTTCGGTATGTCCTTGAATCATCTAAGCATGATGTATCAGCCACTAGACGCCCCGTATTTGATGGTGTGCTGGCTGGATTGGAAAGCCCGCTAGGCCGACTCTGTCTTATAGGCGCTCTGGTTATCAGCCTCATCCTCAACAATCATTTGATCCAGGCCGCCCGTTGGTATGCTTTGCCCCGAGCCGAGAAAGAGTCAGCTGTCCTGGATAGCTCCTCTCCGGCTTTAGCACGCGCCCCCTCTGCCACTGAAATCATCTCTCGCAGTCCCGAAGTGACTGAGGCTCTGCTCAGATCGAACGAGGCAGAATCTTTGACCGACGACGAGCTGGTGGAGCTGTGCCTTCAGGGTAAAATCGCGGGGTACAGCTTGGAGAAGACATTGGAGAGCATAACAGCGGGATCGTCTAGCGCAGTGACTAGACTGGAAGCATTTACGCGCGCAGTGCGGATTCGCCGTGCCGCCGTCTCGAGGACGCCTTCCACGCAGGGCCTCAGCAGCGGCGTCGAAGAGTCGTTGCTCCCCTATCGCGGCTACAACTACGAGCTCGTGCACGGCGCTTGTTGTGAGAACGTGATCGGATACCTGCCTCTGCCCCTCGGTCTCGCGGGGCCCATGGTGATCGATGGGCAAGCGTACTTTATCCCGATGGCCACAACCGAGGGAGTGCTCGTTGCCAGCGCCAGCCGGGGCTGCAAGGCTATCAACGCTGGAGGCGGCGCGGTGACCATGCTCAAGGGCGATGGGATGACACGGGGGCCCTGCCTGGGGTTCCCCTCTGCTTCACGCGCCGCTGAAGCCCAGCGCTGGGTCGAGTCGTCCGTCGGCCATGAGGTGCTCACGACCGCATTCAACGCCACCAGCCGGTTCGCGCGCCTTCAGACCCTGACTGTAGCGCAGGCGGGCACCTACCTGTATATTCGATTCCGCACCACCACCGGCGACGCGATGGGTATGAACATGATCTCTAAGGGAGTCGAGAAGGCTCTCGAGGCGATGGCCCTGCAGGGCGGGTTCCCGGACATGCACACCATTACACTCTCAGGGAACTTCTGCGCCGACAAGAAGTCCGCCGCCCTTAACTGGATCGTAGGCCGCGGCAAATCGGTTATCGCCGAAGCAACGATCCCCGCCGACACCGTGCGGAAGATCCTGAAGACGGAGGTCGATGCGTTAGTCGAACTCAACACTGCTAAGAACCTCGTCGGCAGTGCCATGGCCGGTAGTATAGGTGGGTTCAACGCCCATGCCTCCAACCTCGTTCAGGCCGTGTTTCTAGCCACCGGCCAGGATCCTGCCCAGAATGTTGAGAGCAGTAGTTGCATCACGACCATGAAGAAGTAGGTTTTATTCATTCTTTTCCTCTTGTATCTTTGTGTGAGTGTGTGCTGACGGTGGATTGTTCTAGCATCAATGGAGACCTGCACATCGCCGTCTCAATGCCCTCGATGGAGGTCGGGACGATCGGCGGAGGCACCATCCTCGAGGCTCAAGGCTCGATGTTAGACCTGCTCGGGGTGCGCGGTGCGCACTCCACCGACCCTGGTGCCAATGCGCGCCGCCTGGCCCGGATTGTCGCCGCTGCAGTGCTGGCGGGCGAGTTAAGCACTTGCGCCGCTCTAGCGGCTGGTCACTTGGTCAATGCTCATATGCAGCACAACCGCAGTGCAGTGGCGTCAGCAAAAAAGTGAAGCCTCACAAATCTTGGGGGCCACTGTGTTGGGAAGGAGACGGCAGAGCCGCGCGGTGGTTTGAGGGAAGTCTGTTGTACATGGCGCCATCGATGTGTATACAGTATTGCATTGAACATTCTTGAACGCCGACAGATTGCGTAGAATTTATAGAGAGTCATCGATTTGTATCACCGGAACCAGGGTGCAGGTACAGTTACAGGTACAAAAAATGAGCAATGGTTAGGTTGGTTTCGGTTCCGCTTTTTCTACTGTTCCCTTTCATCCGGAAAGGTGTTTTTGCATTCTACACTTCATGTATCATGCTATAGATGACGAATAGGTCTAGTATTATCTTCGACATTGAAGGTTTGTCCAATGCCTACATGGTTGCATAATGCTTCGATGAAAAGGGCTCACGCGATTAGAATTATTTCCGTCCATTCAAGAAACAACCATAACCCATCAGCCAAGCGTCCTTATTTGCTGTCGAAGTAGTCCGGAGTTAGATACTACTAATCATGGGGAAAGTGGAAAGAAGTATTCCTTCCGAATATATTTATAACCCTGGGTTCTTGTCCTTCATACGTTGATAGTTAGCGCCGAAACTAAGGGCGGTGACTGGTAACTGGATCTACTTGAGCTGTTCTGTTAAAGTATGATCTTATAGTGTGATATAACATAATACAGTCTGGACAGTCTGGTACAGCCTAGTATAGGCTAGTATAGTCTAGTCTAGGGCTTCTTGTAAACACCGAAACTCACCGAGGGTTTCCAGCCCCGAGTCTCGCTCTTATACATACGGGACGGGCCGATAGCGCAAGGACCGGGGAAATCCAGCCAGCGATATGCCCATCGCCCGATCGCCCGATTGCTGCCGCCACTCCCCCCTCCCCCCAACCCCAAATTTCTGCCTAGATTGCGTGAGGTTGTGTTCAACTGTACCAAATTCATTGTCCCTTCCTGTTTGGACAAACAAGATGGTGGTCATCAGTGACGAAGATGCTCTCTCGGCTAGGGTCATCACGATGGAAACCGCCTTCTGGACTGCCGTGAAATCAGGGCAGATCCCCGGGGCGGTCATCATGGCTCGAGATTTCAGCGGTGTGGAAGGATCCTTGTATTGCTCGAGAGGCATTAATATTTTCTCCAACATGGAGATGCGCGATAGGCACTCTGAAGTATACGCGCTGCTTCGGGGCGCGGACTGTGGTCCGCGATGAGTGCAATCGGCTGCCCCCTTTCCAGCCCGCTACCCTCTGCCGGCTGGCGAGTGCTACCAAGCTGCTGACCACGATTATGGCGCTACAATGCGTGGAGCGCGGTCTCGTGACCTTGGATAGGACAGTGAATCGCCTGCTTCCGGACTTGAATGCAATAAAGGTGCTAGAACAGTTTAACGCTGTTGGTGGATTACGACGAAAGAAAGGAACGATTAAGAATGAGTTAATTGACTAAGGGAATACTGAAAGAGAAACTATCAGTAAGAAAGAGATAAGCCGGAGCAGGTTATATAATCTCTAATACCTTGTATTAATTAATATCAGATACTAAGTTATTAATACTATATGTCTTAATTCAATAGTCAAGAATTAACTATTTATTTTTTTACAGTAAATAAACTCCTTATAATTCTGCTATATATAGTATAGTAATAATTTGAATTAAATCTTACATATTTATACTAAGTTTTATAGAATGAATATTATATATATTATTCAAATTTGATATTATATTTCAAACTATAAACATAGTACTTTTAATTATAATACTTATCTTGATTAGGAATATAGAGATTATGTTATAACTTTTTAAAATATAAAAGTAGATTATTATAGTAAATAAATCTGTTACTAATAAAGTATAGATCTAATATTAATATATTATACTTCATTAATTAATATAAGTAATTTTATGGTTACCTTATATTATATATATCTAGTTAGTATTTAAGATTATAGGGAATGATGTTATCTTAGTGATTAGGCAGTGAGAGGTATAAGATAGCAGAATAATTGTTGACAAGGCAGATGATTTATTACATGAAGCTCTATACATCTTTGTCGGCACGAACTGAGTTACGTCAAACTATTTCATACAAGGATCGTGGTCAATGAAAAAAAGCAATTGGAGGGGAAGGAATTGAATAGCGGGAGAAGGAGAAGGTGAGAGATTAAGAGAATGAAAAGATATTAGTTAGTTATGCGAAGCGTGCTTACTCAAGCCGAGTACCTTTCGAGCAGCTACGGTCAGAAGACTTGTCGCATATCCGACTAGGAACATGACAATCAAGCAGAGTCTAAATCCTGTATTCTCTACGAAAAGCGATTTCAACCTCGTTCAAGCGAGTCGGGGATTGGCCGCTTACCTGATCTGTTACGTGCCCAGCAGAGCCTTCCAGGGCTCCAGCACCCCCGAGACCCTCTCCCCCCTTTTCCAATTCAAAAGGTTGGCGTTGTAGCCAAGCCTTTAGTGATTCTTCCAATTCTCAGATGTGTCTTTCATAATGATGGTAAGCTTATTAACTGTACTACCTTACGGCAAGAGAAATTGTCTTTCAGATGCGCCGCAACTCTAATCTGGTGGTCTGATCTTGCAGGTGGAAGATCCGAATTCAGGGCTAAGCTCCGCGGACTCCGCGGCTTCCGGCCCCGAAGCCAAACGGCGCCAAATATAAGATCAAATACAAATATTGTTTCATGTCAGTAGTCGTAGTCAATCACAATAGGCTAATTCCAAATTGACTAGCAAGTTACTATACACAAAATGGCCAATAGAACAGAATCAATTCCTCATCACTACTATCCCTCGACAATACAGTTACCGCATTACACAACAAACGAAACCCCAGTATTATCACTGATTGCTCAATTCGGGTTCCTCTGGGCTGCGGTACTTGGGATCGCTTTACTCATAATCCGCCGTACGCGACCTACTGCAAGTCGATCAGACCAGGTAGCATTCATTTGGATGTGCTTGAGTGAGTATCCTCTGCTTTCTTCGGGGTATATTTGTAAGCTAAACTGGAACCAAACCCAGCGGGATTCATTCATCTGTTCTTCGAAGCCTACTTTGTTATCAACCACAAGATCCTCGCCGGCTCGCAGGAACTATTCGGCCAGCTATGGAAGGAATACTCCCTTTCTGACTCCCGATATCTGACTTCGGACTCATTCCTTGTCTCCATGGAGGCAGTCACCGCCGTAAGTCTAGGAAATGGCTCAAACAGACCGTCTCAGTTGTCTCACGGAAGTTAAATCATCACTACATACAGTTCTTCTGGGGCCCTCTCGCATTCTTCATCGCATACTGCATCGCCACCCAGCATCCCGCTCGCCATGCTCTGCAGCTCATCATGTCGCTGGGACAAGTCTACGGGGATGTTCTGTACTATGCCACGAGCTTGTTCGACCACTACTTCCATGGGGTCTTGTTCTGCCGGCCGGAAGGCTATTACTTCTGGTTCTACTACTTCTTCTTCAATTTCATCTGGATGGTCGTAGGCTCCTGTTCGTATTTCCTCCACATCGCTCTTGATAGGATTCGAGAACCTGCTACTGACGTATCGCAGACTACGCGTATCAAAGTGCCGTGGCAATCACGCGTGCTTTCAGGAAGCTGGGTGAAGTTGAGCGGGGGCGGAAAGGGATTTGAGTCTGCATCAACATTAGCATGAAAGTATCTGATCAAGCAGTGCATAGGCGAGATCCGGCTCAGGTCATCGGAGAGAATCGCGCAAGGATCAAGTGATGGTATTATGCACTGCGATGCTTTGACAAAGCTCTAGGTGATGACTGCCTCTCTAGGATTGCTTGCATATTCTTGCTTTTTTTTTCTTTGATCACTAGATCTTTTCTCCGCAATAATGATTGAGGATAACTGAAGCGTCACGGACTTTCTGCTTCTTAGTCTCAAACCCTGCACAGCAGAATAGAATTCAATGGGTGATGCACGTCGTCGCGTTGATGTACTTACCTGGCTGTTCTGGCTTCGTTCGTATATAGGAAGATAAAAACTGCCAGTAAGTTAATGAGAAGAGTGATACCCAGCAAGAGAAAGGCTTGCATCGGGCGCGGTAGCAAACCAGACGAGACATCCATATCGCGCTCATTTTGAGATACACATTTTCAATGTCCACATCGGGAATTTCAGAACTTCGGGATTCTGTGTCGATGATTCAAGCCTCCACGGCTGGAGAATCCCACGGTCGTAATTTTTGGTGACCGTCTCTCAATCCTCTCCGCGAGTCTTCTCGCACGGGCATGAGCCAACCGCGACCTCGAGAAGGCGATATCCCAGAGCAAATAAGTCTGTCTGGAACGATCGAAGCGGCATCAGGGACTTTCCAATCCCGGTCATTTCCGAACACGCCGGGTATATCATGGGAGAATTTCAAGACTGGGAAGATGGCAAGAGAAATGGAAGGAAGCGATAACTTTAGCAGTGGGCGCCAGGGGGTGAATGTATGCATTTTGCCAAGGGAAAACCGTAACCAACTGTCTTCTCAGCGCCTAGCCAGCCACCCTGCACCTGTTTATGGGATACGTGAAGCCTGCAGTTGACGAACTGGAGTAATCATTCAGAAGATGACCTTTCTAAAGCATGATGTTTCCCCAGCGATAGGAAGAAGCTGCATAAGGGAAGTGCAGCGGCTCGATCTTGCAGCATCTGAAGGAAGGTCGGGCTTTAGGATCCCGGGGACCTTTCCGGCATGGCAGCGGCTTCTATAATGCTTGACTGTCTTTGCCTTCTAGGAAATCTGCTTGTTTTAGGGTGCTGGGTCGTCGTGGTTTGATGAGAAGATCAATCTGTGTCTCGGTAGAGCTTTTCGAGCAGCCTCAGGGAAGTTTGATGGTATTCCAAGGCTATAAGGGGGCACGATCAGGAAACAATGGGAAGTCATGCCTATGGAAATGCTCAATTGAGCTGGTCGAGCTTCATATCAGTTGAAGGGTTCTTTCCTAGCAAAGCGTAGAAGTGACTACATGCTTACAAAAGCTTTTTACCAAGACACTTAACGCATGCAACAAAGCTAGATGACGCATGGAGAAGCTAACTTCAACCCTGCAGAGGAGAGGAACATGATAGCTGCCCATGGAGCCTCGTCTGCGCTGACCGTGTTGAGGTAGCGAAACAATAGACTCGATTTTATAAGCCGACAGGTAGTTTGACAGCAAGCCAGAGAAAGCCGGAACTGTCAGAAGCATTGAGGGGGGCTGCTGAAGGGCACACTACTGATTTACTTGTGCATGTCGCTTGCCCCGTGGTCCGACCACGCCTTGACCGTCAGATTGTATTGTTCGTGGTGGAGTTCGTACGGGCAGCGGTGAGACTTTGACCGGTCTCGTTGGAGAGGTCCTGTGCGGCGACCTTCGTGAGAACAAGCCGCTGTAGCTGGCTGGTTGCAGAAGTGGACGTCGATCAGCATCAAGGGTTGGGAGACGACCCGACCCGCATGTTGACAACGCTCCACTTGCCCTGACTGAGGATGGCCAACCATGTCGGTTCCAGATCGGATGGTCCTGTGTTGGCCGCAACTGACTCAATGGGCCAGACCGCTGGGTAGGGATGATGGTATACTCCTGGTTGAGCTAGTTCTGGGCCAGCAGCTCCACCACTAGGTTGTCAGGAGAAGGCGGTTCGACTCGATGATCTCGCAAGTGAGTAGAACCAAGCCTCCGAGAGCCTCAGCGACCGCTTCGTGAATGTTCTGGTTTTTGATGGGCGACCGGCACATACTGGGGGTTCTTCGGGGAATGCGGCGGCAGTCTAGGGGCCGAAGATCTGCACCTGGTGCATGGTGGGGGCGTCGAGCATGACAGCAGGAATAGCATAGATACCAGACCAATCAAGCCACGAGACCACTGAGAATAAGCCATTAGCTCAGGCAAGAAGACTTACCAAGATGGTATCGATCAGGCTGTACTGGATAACAAGATCGTGTGAAGGCATCGACAAGTTCTCTGAAATATCCTCGGTCGCAGACCAAATAGTATTGGTGGTGAGTAATAAGTGCTCATCATGACATGATACGAGAAACGGGAGACCATAGAATAGAACTGGTAAAGCCCTTCAGGGGGCACTCAATGTTCCATCCATCAAAGCTGAAGCCATCGAACTCTCGAGGTCCTGAGATGAGGCTTAGTTAGTTAGTCGTGCTTAGTCGTCTAAGTGACCTTGGCGATGGGACTTTATCCTGCGTAGCATCATTGTAGCACCTCCCCCGCTTATTGTCCCAGCTTGGTTTGCCGTTGCTTTCAAGCTTTGAGATCCTTGCTTAGAATGCTCCTGACAGCTGCACATGTCGTGAATGTGGTCCGAATTTGAAGGGTTGATAGCCAGGATTGTAGAATGCGGATTGTGGACCGTAGATCGTCGATCGTGCCGTGGTCGCTTATCAGAGCGGCTCCCTCTTCAATAGAACTGACAGGAGCAAAATCCCACAGTCTGTGACTCTGAGCGTGGAGTGTGGAGTATTACGTGGGTCTAGCTAGCATGGGGTTGTTCCTTCTGGTGCAAATTGTCTACTCCTACCTATACTTCGTAGATCCTGAGGTTTGTGGGTCTTTCGGGTAGAGATCACCGCTACAGAAGAAGAGACAAAACCATGAGGCCTAAGTGCAGTACTTATGCTGGCTGCATTCTTTGCTAAGCCGCACTTCCCCATCCTGATCTTTTCGCTTTTTCCTCATAGAATGATCACAATTGTAACCAACGTAGGTTGACCTTAGTTGTGACTGACATTGAGAGTTGGAGTGGAGAGAAAGAGTGGACGATTAATGACTTAGCAGGAGCAGAAGTCGCTCTGCAAACGAGAAGCCTTCATCCAACCTCAAGTTAGACTGCCAACTCTAAGATGATCAGTTGAAGCCCACAATGACTTGCTCTGCTGCTGGCCGGCAGAGACGAATGCAACCGCAACAAGTTCTTTTGCACCATGTACACGCACACGACAAGATGTCTTTCCTACATTGTACAGTACTACCCCTGCTTCTCTTCCTACCTTTTCAAATCCTACAATCGCAACCTAATCTCTCCAGAAAAGGAACAGAGAGCCCCATCGCGCCATTATTGCCCATCGCTGGCTGCCTCCGCCATACCACCTAACACGACTTAACCTGACGACCTGGAGTGCCCGTCTCAAAGATCCTGCTCGCCGTACGTGTCGCCCTCGGAATGAGTTCAAGGTTGCCTCACGATTTCCCCCTGCCACCACAATGTAGGCTGGTCGAACTATGAAGGGAGGAAGGAGAAAGAATAGAATATCTTAGGGCTCCAGACGGGAACCCTGACTCATTTCCCGACTTTGAACTACCGTGACAGCGGACCACGAACAGTAGGTATTACTATTTATTTTGAGTAGGTAAACTAGAACAGATTTACCTTGAATATGTCAAGAAGAGGCGTCAGTGGTGTAGCGGTTAGCATTGTTGCCTTCCAAGCAATAGATCGGGGTTCGACTCCCCGCTGACGCAACATTCTTTTTTTTCTTTTTCTTTATCCTCTTGTCCTATTGTTCTTTGCGTGTCCTCTAAACAATCTCTCCTCCGAGCACTTACTGCTGTCAGCTGTTCATCAATATCCATTGTTACCCTTGCACCCAGTTCTTGGTCTGCAGTCTGTACACTTCTCAACAAATAATGCAGTGCGTGTGATTACAACCCCCACACCCTACCTTTTGTCCCGGGCTTCCCTTCACCCCAAGCGATCGATATCCCCCTCCGAAAGCATCAGCTAACAAACACAATGTACAAATGCGAGGACCCCGCTACTACATCCACCTCCAAAGCTTACTGCATTACCAGCCCTTCCGTCCCACGTCACTGGCGGACCCCCGGTTCAGGCCAGTTCGCACTCAACTGAATTTTCGACTTCCCCGGTTACGATCTCCGGACCAGATTCAGACAATCCGATCCGATTCCCCCTGCCCCCCTCGACCGACGCCCATCAACCGGACTCACAGCGTCTGCTCGTTTGCGTACGATCCCGCCTGACGAGGCCGGTCAAGATGACATGTCTCAACCCCGTTACCTGACACTGCTGCCGCTGCACGCCCGCGGTTTGGAGCCATAATCCGAGCGATCGGATAGCGACTATCCCCCTGTGACACAAATCTCCAAGCGAAAATGGTTCGGGCAGCCATAGATACAGAGTGGAGGAAGGTGGAAGACTCTATTGCCTTAGAGGATCGATCGGGTGGGGCCGTTGGTTGCTGTCAGTATGGCACGGTTATTTACTCACATAGCAATCTCATTGAAAAAGAGTAGAAAAAAATGAAGTGATACTCAGTGGGTTGAAGCACCAGAGTCTGGAAATCCCGACCCCGGGGCTGTTTCTGGGCTGTTTTGCGCCTGTCCATCAATCTCGTTCATCCTATCGACCAGGGTGGCCGCGGTTTTCTGAAACTCATCAGAGGCGAATTTCCCCAGCTCTATGATACGTTCTTTCCAGAGGTTCCACCGCTCCGCAGTGAGAGCCGGCTTGCCCTGATAGAGAGGCCCTGCAAAATGGGTCCTGCCATCGTCATCGCCTTCGTATCACCGGTTATACATCTCAGCGCCTGCATGAAGTATCCATTCACGCACTACACGAAGATGATATTCGATCAAGTCTTGGTTAATTCTTAAATTTTTTTTTTCTCGCCTCGTGGGGACATTCGAGTGCAACACGTATTATCCACATCCCGAAGCTCATCCATGGGTGCAAGCTCCGTCCGAGCATTCAGGCCATAAAGGAGTTCAAGTTACTCCAAACCTCGATCAACTCTTTGGAACCGCTCTGTCCCTTTTTTAGGAAGTTCGTTTTCGGGACACTGGGGGTCCTGCGGCAGATGGAGTCGTCCACAACATTTGGAGGATGGATCAGAATCAACTTGACCTAGTGGGGCAAAGTAATTGTCTCGCATACACATTGTCAGCGCGGGTAAATCTGTCTGTATCCCCATTTCATCTCATACCAATCTCTTGCTTCAAATTGTGGAATCTAGTTTAATGCGTACATGAGATCACTCCATCGAGCTCGTTTCTCATCGTCGGACATACCGCAAACATAACTAAAAATACGTTCCGAGAATGCCTCCTCAAAATGATCCAGGCCTTCGGGGAAGTCGGGGCTGGAAGGGTACAGAAGTGCGGTGATGAGCCGGGCGGCGGTGTCTGCATCCAAGGCACCGATTATGTACAATATCCCGCGGACGATTTTCTGACGCCATTTCACAGAGATCTTCCGCGGTGAGCTTCGTCGCCCAGATCGCCGCCTCAGTGTTGTGCTTGAAGGAGGTTCAACAATGAACCTGAAACAGCCTACTGGTGCGGGACCAGTTAAAGCACCACCCTGAAAGCATGGGTCCAGCCCCTGTGTGGCGCGCTTCGGTATCAAAGTCTACCAGCCACGTCCTCTGTGGTGCATGCCAAAGACGACAACGTTGATTTGGCTGCGTCTACCGAGCCTCGAAAGCCTTCATCAGTAGAGCAAAGATCATGCTACCATGACCGGAAGAGATAGGGCAGCAACGACAAAAGGAAAGTATGATTCTGTTCTTCTAGTGCATCGTCGACAGGTTCTTTCACAATGGAAAGTCTGTTCTCTTTAGCTTGACTGTTCGAACTCGATCATTAGCCCGAGCGTTATGGCATGTGAGACATCAGTGAGGAAGAGACAAGTGGTCACAAACGACAATTGCGGGCTGCCAAGCCTGGTTATCGTCGTTGACTGTGGAGCAAGCACAGTTGTGGGCGTCTTTTTGTCACATGAATCAGACTGAGGCTGCCCTACCAATAAATCCGCTTCAACAGCTCTATCGAGTGTTTTAATACGGATGCAGGAAGCCCCATCTCAAGCTTCCTCTTGCTCAATGCAGATGCCTCCTCAAGACCATCTTCTGCTATCACTTTGATTAATCAAACCCAAAGTCAACAGCTTTTCCACCAAAAGCTAACATGTCCAAAGCCGTACCACAGAGCTATACATGGGTGATTTCTGCTCTCTAAATACTACATGCAAGGAGAAGAAGCGTGGTCCCACGAAGAAAATATACCCCGCACCCTTCGTCAAGTTCGATCGCGATACAAGCTGAAGACAGACGGCTGCTTCGAAGCGGCATTTCCGGAGCGGGCATGTATGGATATTCTGTATCACCGTGGATTATGGAAATACAGGGGAAAAAAGTAAAAATAACATACAAACAAATATGGAAACTCGACAAAAAGCCATGATTTTATCAGTCAAGTTATAGAATTCGTAAATCAACTAGAGATTATTGTATCCCGCCGATTTAGCCCGTGCATGAGCTTAATCTAATCTACGCGACCCACAGTGGAGCAGGGTGAGGTTTAGCTCAGCTTGTTCCGACCTCTACTAGTAATAATTGAACCTTACTTCATTGCAAATTCATTGCAAAAAGAAACACCATCTGCTCCACCAAGGAAGCACGATACTTTATATGTTGTATGTTTCCCTGAAGGTGCATTGCTCATGAAACTACGCAGCCGCTGCCCAGTGATGTCGCAACGAAAGCCATTATGCAATTCAGGCCGTGGTCGCGCGCAACAAGTAGATTTCCCCTGTGCACGTCAACATGCTACGCTGTGGACTCGGCAGGCCGGGCGGATGATAGATATAAGTTTATGAAGTATATGATAATGACCAAGAGCTCTCTGAGATAGCAGTCGCTTTGCCATTGACATTCCCAGATCTGATGATGTAGGTCCCGAGACATCGATCAGCTTCAGAAGCAATTTTGTGTGTGTGTGTGTGTGTGTGTGTGTGTGGAGCCTTTCAAAGCCTCTTATCAACATACTCATCTTCGGGAGCCGTGATATCAGTATAGACAGTTCTATCACAGGATGGAATTCCCCATCTCGCTTCTTTACATGATACCTTCTATGTTAATCTTGCTGGTTGCGGTAGGTATGTTACCCTGGCAAAGTATAGATATTTTAGCTAATGAATGCTGAAGTGGTGACTTGCGGGAGCTCCAGAGAATTGACAGCGTCTCAGAAAGAGAGAGCTCCTTGGGGAGAGCTTGATCAGCGTCGTTATTCAATATATTTGTTGGGTTAAAGATTCAGGTTCCGTCGAATAGTGATGGGAGAGTTGGGCATAAAATCCGATCTGGGGGCATTCAGATCGACGAAAGCAAGCTATATATACGCCAGTAGTTGGCCATGCAATAGCTACAGCAACTTCCGTAACTCGACACCAAACTCAAGCTCGAAAAGATTTACCAGAGTTTGACTTCCAACCGCCCAAGCAGTCCATCCTGCGTCATTGTCTTGCGTCTTTCGGCGCAGACATAACAGCTCACTTTTCTCAGACTGTCCTTTTTTAATCCCTCTCGTGCAATCGATCATATCTCCCCCAATCCGCGCCACCTCCGCAGCAGGTCTCGGCGGGCCTCCATCCAGGAACAACGGTATTAAAGCTAAGCAGTAAGGAGACATTCCACTTGTCTTCTTTGTCTTAGGATTCTGGTGGCTTGATCTTTGCATGGCGCAACAAGTACGTCTTGGTGGCGCAATTGGTTAGCGCGTACGACTGTTAATCGTGAGGTTGAGAGTTCGA
>NW_020291971.1:0-25917 GCF_003184865.1 Aspergillus homomorphus CBS 101889 | reverse complement strand
GGTGGCGCAATTGGTTAGCGCGTACGACTGTTAATCGTGAGGTTGAGAGTTCGAGCCTCTCCCTGGACGCTTGTTACATTTTTGTCTCTTCCAGCTCTAGCCTGGCATTGGCATTCGAATTTCTTTTTGCTGCCTCAATTTACATTCACTGTACGTGCAGATGATCTTGCGCCCAATGTACTTCGTCCTGCAGACGATGATCCGCGCGTTGCCCCCGCCGTGCGTTGCGCCAGGATGCGTATCTGGTAGCCTTGCTCCAGGAGGTAGTCCACGTTGATCAGAATAAGAATTCCAGCCCGGAGCAGCAGAGCGCTCTTCGGGCGCCTCTTTCCAATCTGGTGCTGCTGCTGTCGGGTCGCTCGGTCCATGGTTGCCGCATCCCCATAGCAGGTCTCCGCATATAGCATCTCTGCCGAGCGAAGGACGCATTCCTCAAGTGGCATCGGACGCGAGGAGGCGGCGGCTCGCTCCGGAAACGCGACGATGCGGGCAGCGCAACCTCGCCTGGAGGAATGGGGAGCAATGGCGGCCGTATTCCGGGTCAGCATGTACCTCGGACTGGACATGGCTTGGCCAAGCCAGACGTCCATCAGTCTCGACGTCACTTACTCCCCTTCACAGACCCGGATATCGACTGGTCGAGAGCTTGTCAGCGGCGTGTGGATGTTGTCTGTTCTCTGGTCGCAGAAGGTGACGCGGACCGACTCCTCAGTCACTTTCTGGAAGAGCGGAGGACTGGTTGTGATGAAGAGCTTCACTGTTGCTTTTACGTGTTGTGGAAACAGTGTCCAGCAGGAAAAATAGTTTGAACAAAAGCTTTTGCTTGCGGGAACAGCACCTTGTAGGTAGGTCGGAGGGAAAAAAGCTTTGTCGACGTAGCATAGCAAATGTTAGAAATGTGAACTCTTTATTCCCCGTTTTCAGGCCTTGTGCCTTATATGTACTGTACCGTGTATCGTACGAACCATATTATCATATTACTGAACCCGATCAACGCTGACTCTTGGAACTGAGCAAGATAATCAATATCTTTTCTAGGGTATCGTCTCTATCAATTCACTGTGATGTAGTGCGCTGTGCACTCTTTCGCGCCGTCGGCTCCTTCGGTCTCGCTTCCCGCTCTTGCGCTTTCCCCATCAGAGAGAGCTATCGTCAGCTCAGGCATGCATGAGATTCAATCTAGGAGTTGAGTATAGTTCATTACATACTTACCTGATATCTCTTGTTCTTCTAATTCTCTCTTTCCCAACAGTTACCCCCAAATATACCGCCATCACGTCTCCTGCAGCTCAAAGTACTCCAGCCATGTAGACCACTCCGGGTCTTGCGGATACAGTTCTGTCAACCCGAAATCCATCAGCCCCAAAGAATACGATGGCTCCTGGACTTCTGGCTCACTGATGTGCCCCCCAGAGCCTTGAGAAGCATCAGCAGGGGTATTCAAGATCTGGTCGAGGCACTGCGAGAAGACCATCTGCGCCTGCTTGCAGATCTGGTAGTTACTCTGTCCAGATATTACCAATAAATCACAGCATGAGATAAGAGCACCAATATCTTGGATTATGTCGGAGTTGTCCAGGGTTGCGGGCTGATTAGGCTTGCCACTTTGTCGATATAGTTCGAGGATCAGGACGCTCGCACACGGCATGGCGTAAAAGACCATCTATGTGTAGAGATTAGTCTTGGATTAAAGCTTCCATATCCTTAGCAACCTCGTTTCATTTATAAGGGGGAAAGAAAAACTGATGTGAAAATACACCGTTGCTTCTAAGTTTGGAGTCACTATTATATCAGTCCTCTTAAGTAGTGATAGCGCAAGATGAAGGATTTCGTGCGAAGTCTGGATCACCTTATCACAATTGCCCTTGTGCTGGCTGATCAGTAATTTATAAAGAAGAAACTTCGAGTACAGATCTTCAAGACGAGGACCTATCGCTCCCCAGATAGCACTCGGCAGCAGACCATTAGACATTAGTTGTTCATCTGGCTTGTGAGGTATCGATTCCCATGTCGATGTCAATTTCGATAGGGTTCGTCTAGGAACATCTCAGCAAGTGTGCTATGTCTTGGAGTATGCGATAATCTAGTATTCAAAAATTACCTTGCCTTTTGAGTGATGTTGGGTACTAGTGGGCCGAGCGACAGCTCCAACACTTCTTCGCGGATCATACTCAGTAGCACTATTGCTCGAAGACGAGAAACCGGATGAACCGGACCCTCTCTGCTCCAGCCGTTCGCATCTAGACCAGCCTTAGCAGTCTCAACTGTTCCGCGGGCCCCGTAAGAATCGCATCGGACAAGTCGAGTGGCAGGTCGACGGTACAGTACCTTTGACTCAGCCTGGGCGGCCGACCAACAAAGGTGGCTAACTCCTTGTCTCGTTCATGCGCAAGGGCGATGACTCTTTTGCGCAGCTCTCGCAGATATTGAGGTTCCGATTCTCTGCTGCATAGAAATCCATTATGGTAGCCCAAAGCAGTGACCGTTGACGCTAGGTCGCCCATTAGACCCCAAGCGCGGGCGGAGTCATCTCCAAAACACCACGTTGCGAGCGTTAAGACAGATGTCAATAGCCATGGCGTTAAATCATTCGTTTGGTCAGCTTGATCACAGAATAATCGTGTCTGGATGCTGATGTGGAAGGCCATCAGCATCGTCTTTTAGCGATCGAAGCTGCTGCTAGACCTTCTGGAGTCATTGCTGGACTCTAGACGGTTGGCGGCCCGCATGCTTGCGCTGGACAGTCCAATGCGGACACAGCACATGCCAATAGTCTCCCAGCGCAGGTATGGACCCGACAGAGCCAGCTCGATGGTGTCCTTTTCCGCCGACGTCGGCAAATCCAGCGGACGCGCAGTCTGTTGAAAGATTGATAGGAAGGTGCTGGTAAGTTGGTCCAAAGAGGGTCTAGCCCCTAGCCCACAGAGGGTACTCTGCACGGCTCCCCACGCTGCCTTGAACAGCAGTGAACCACATAGGTCGCCTGGATCGTTCTCGTACTGATTGCCGCCCATTTCCTGGTATTCGGAGGTGAAGTCAAGGAAGGAGCGTAGAACCTCTACGCCTTCAGAAATTAATGTGGGAGTGAATGGGTATGCATTTTTGGGTGCGATCACGCTTGTCCGGGTCAGATATGCGAATGCGCGGTGAAATGGCGTGGAATTGGAGTCTGCGAACGGCATCAACGGATTATGCATGGTCACCAGCCCTGGGCCTCGGTCATGCACGTCTGCAGGCAAGGTCTCCGCTGGCGGGCTCGTAGCCGTTGGAGCGTGCACGCTCACCAACGGGACGGTGGCGAAATCAACTTGGCTCGCGCTCTGGGGTGCTCTGTGGGGTAGAAGGTTTATCAATCATGTATATGACACGGGGGTTGGGAGAAGAAAATAAGGAAAGGGGCGATCTTACGGCAACTGATCGATAGAGGGGTCTCTACCTCGTGTCATAGGCGATGGGTGATAATAGCACTGTTGTGAGATGTTGCGACGCACGCAACGCGTAAAATACGGCCTTGCATGATTGCAGCGAAGCTTAGAGCGTCGACACGGCTCACAAGACGAAGGCAAGCCATTACGACGAATTCTGTCGGTCATGTTGAGGTGCGATGAAATCGATATGGAAGTATGTATATGGTAAGGTTGGCTTATCTCGAGGGGGAGGTGGTAGTGGTGTGGGTGCTAAGCCCGATCCTGCCTAGTACTCCGAACTCCATACTCCGATGTCTCTCCAATGTCTCTCTTCTGCAGGATCAAGGGGTCGAATGCCCAGTCGAATTTAATCCAATTTCTTGATATTGCGCTGGGCATAAGCCACTGGCCAACCAGAGCCTCTCATGGAAAGCTGGGCAGCATCTCAGACTCGAACCGACCCAGACCGCCTGAAGTTTTGAGCTCTTCTGCTGACAAGAGCGAGGAGCCAAACTTCATTGCAGATATGCGTCGTTATATGCCACGAGAACACTGGCGCTTTCTACGAGATTTCGTAATAGTGTCGAACATACGCCCTTCTGTCGAAACGAACCTCCAGCATAATCAGTTGGCGTTTTCCTACCCTACGATGAATGTATCACTGCCATAATCAACTTTCTGAACTCTCACAAGAAAATGGTGAGCCGCTACATTATTTTACAGAAATCCCGGAGCTATCCGGTCGTAGCTGCGGCTGTGGAAACATATCAACCAAGTGTTGTTGTACCATTGGATCCCAGCACCCAAAAAACGAGCAAGAAAATGAGTGCAGGGAAATTGACGAAAACACCCACTGGCACAGGCGGTACGGCACTCATACCTTTTCTTAAGGAGGCACGAGATGAGACTCGTCAAACATCCTTGGCGAAAAGCTATCAGTGCCGCCAGACGTCTTCTTAAAGAAGATAATAAGAACATACTACTAGCTTGGATCAGTCCCAGGTTTATGTGATATCCGATAAAAGCTGAAAAGAGTACGCGAGGCGCCCAGGGAAATACCAGATGAGGATATTCCAATCAATGTCTGCTAAAACTCAAATTGAGATGAGAGAGAGCAATCTCGCAGCGATCATCTCTCCGTCGTGGGGTTGGTCGACCGGAATTCTGCCGTCGTAAAATGTCTCGTGGGTGAGGACTACTCCGCGGCGGGGATCCAGTAGCTCCCCTATAATACTCGCACTATATTCCGGAGGCTCCTGCAGGCTGATCAGGCGGTTCTTGCTATACAATCCTTGCACCAAGCAGCCCGCTGAGGATTCTAGGCAGTCGGCATTTACTGGATAGTGTGGAAGCGCATCATGGTGCATATGGTGGATAGCCTGCGTGGTAGCATCATCTTCAGCTGCAGATCATGGCTATCAGAAGACACGAAACATGACAAAAAATCTTTCCCAAACAGCAGCTGCCCCGTAACAGTCATCTTGACCTCGGTGACCTCGAATTCTGCACTGAGTCGGAGTACCGCTTACTCCGATAGTCTTGAGCCTTCATCCTCCCCCCCCTTTATGTATGTCCTTCCGCTTCGCTGATCCACAACATTCGACCAGCTTCCTCGATGACTTGGTTCATTCCCTGGAACTCTGTTTCTCCGCGGCCTGAACTCGATAAAGCTCCGCTAAAATAAACCTATGGCGCCTGCGTCGACTGCTCGCACCTCGGGGGAGCGGAATGACAATGGTCAAACTGGCTTATCGTCGATCTCCTCCCACGAAGCGGCCAGAGACTCAGGAAAGATCCAGCCTAAAGCCAGTGAACCAGCTGGAAGCGCTCACGAGCTCAAAGGAATTCGATTTGTTCTTCTTCTTGCCTGCCTTTTCTTGGGTAATTTCTTCGTTGGCTATGTAAGTCACTGCCTACGGACTTGTGCAAGATGATTACATGCTGATACGCTTCAATCTCAAAGGACAGCAGCTGTATAGGAACCTTGACTCCGCTTATTACAGATCAATTTCACGCTCTGAACGAGCTTGGCTGGTACCAAACAGCATAGTATGGCAAACAAGACATCTATTTGAGATTATTCTGGATGTTGCTGACTTACTGGTGCTCTTTAAAAGCTTGCTCACCCTCTGTGCGCCAACGTTGATCTAAGGACGATTGTATACTTTTTATTTAGTGAGAACGCTGTACATGGCAGCGTTCACCATCTTTAGCATCGGCTCAACCTTGACGGCAGCTGCACCATCATCGACGTTGTTTATTATAGGTCGCGCATTGAGCGGACTGGGCGCGGCGGGCATTGACTCGGGTGTCAGCATCATCATCGCAAATACCACCTCACTTGAACGTCGGCCTATGTTTTCCGGTATTTCCGGCGGCCTGGAGTGCACCGCGCTGGCCTTTGGCCCTTTGGTTAGTGGGGCCAAAGCCAACTCCACCACATGGAGAATCAGCTTTTACATCCTCATCCCCATCGGAGTCGCCATTATTGTGATGATCTACTTCAGCATCGGCCATCTCCGTCAGCCCGACCACTCGGGACTTGGTAATAAAGAAACACTAGCACTTATCGACTGGGTCGGTCTGGTCATCGAACTACTGATGACTACGTGCTTGGTTTTAGGCTTACAATGGGCCGGCATGGTCTATCCTTGGTCTGACTGGCGAATCATCCTCCTGCTCACCATCACGGGCGTAATGTTGGTCTGTTTCCTGCTCGTTGAGCATAGAGCCGGAGATAATGCCATGGTGTCTCTGAAAATGCTACGGCAACGAACGGTCGCCTTCGCCAGCCTGACGGCATTTTGCAACTTCTCTGCATTATGGGCTATTTCGTTCTATGTATGTCACAAATCTATCTTCTTACCTCTGGCGTGGTCTACGACGACATGGAATAGAATTAATTTAAAAGTAGCTACCCTTGTACTTCCAAGCCGTACGAGGGGCAAGCGCGTTGAGCTCAGGTCTTATGTACCTGCCCCTAGCTTTGACTATGTCGATAGCCGCCCTGCTAGGTGGGCCGATCACGACCTATATCGGATACTACAGTCCAGTCTTGATGCTTGGGGGCGCTCTGAGCATGATCGGCACGGGCCTTATGACCACCTTCCGACCAGACTCACCGGCTGGGAAGTGGATTTCCTATCAGATCATCTACGGTCTGGGCATCGGCCTCAGCTTCCAACCCCCTTTCCTGGCCGTACAGAACGTACTGCAGGGCCCCGCAGTGTCGGCTGCCCTGATATTTTTGAACTCTGTACAGATCCTCGGCGGCATCATCGTCCTCTCTGTTGCACAAAACGTTTTTCTCACGAGGCTGGTCAGCTATCTGGACACTGTGTTGCCGCACCTAGACAGGAGTACAATACTGAATAATGGTGCTGTTGGCCTGGTGGATAGCGTTTCGGGAGCTCATCGTGGACAAGTCTTGGCTGCTTACAACAAAGCGCTGGTGGATATCTTTTACATCGCTTGGGGCTTTGCTGTATGGCTATTATCAGCACCCTTGGCATCGAGCTCAAGCGTATTAATACAGAAGGACAGCAACCAGACAGATGAAAGCGACACCGCAATGGCCGGCTGGCTAAAAATAACTGTCAAGTTATCGATTTAGCCGATCGCTCGCTTGAAGTGTTTCAGATCCTGTCAGATACAGTGTATCCGGGGTAAGGATAGCGCAAGTTTTACTACATGCGTAACCCCCTCATTAAACGTTGCGCGATTTAAACAGAGATCATACAGGTGACGAGGGGTCGAGCATAGAGACTATTGATGTCCACAATAACTAGTGTTAAATTGTTCATGCACCTCGCGAGACGACTTTATTCAAGTTGTCCCGGGCTCCGGGAGAATAAGCCTCCTCTTGCCCTATGTTGACCTTGTGGTATCAGAAACTCTGATGAACGAGATCTGCAGTGATCGGTCCCCGCCATTTAGTGGTCTAGCACATGCAGATCGCGTCGGAAGGCAATTAATAGAGCCTGTTACCCATCTAACCGTCCAACTTGCCCTCGGACGCCATTCTCCGTCGTTACTGATCTATATACTTCGCCTAAGCGCGTATTTGGGCGTTTCACAGAATCCTGATATGGTAAGAAATCCCGCCAATGATCAGTTTTTGACAGACATCCAGTAGGAACGAATACTCTACGGGGCATTACATCTTTGGTATCTGGATCTCAACTTCACATGGAATCCATTCAGGTGTGGCTGCAAGAATGTCATGAACAGGTTCAGGTGGAGTATCGTTTCTTCGCCCGCAGCCCCTCTGCCCCTTTTCATTATAGTACGACTATTGCGTGGATGCTCAGCTCGATCGTCTTAGGTTACATCCGCCACAGCTGCGCGGATCCACATTCGAATTATATTCCGTGATCAGTGACGTGGATGATAACCCGGAGACAACACCATAACGCGATGGTTGCTGGAAGGGTTCGTTTGGGGCACCTGCGTCGCGGGCAATTCTTTGGTCTCACCGTATTCTGACTATGGCATCGCAACGGCGGGTTGTGGTATGATAGGGAGTGGCCTGGTGATAGAAGGGAACATCCGACCACGAACGACATTTGAGGGCGGGATGTGGGGAATCCAGCAAGAAAATAAAACGAAGCGAACAAAAGGACGATGAAAAGAGGAAAAAAACATACAACAGAAGGGATTCGCTGGTGGTCACCCACCCAACTACTAACCTCCCGGCGTGTGGCTTAAGTACGGCTGAGCGGACGGGAAGCCCTGTTTTCCACACCCTGTGGTCGTATGTGCTCTTTTGAAAAGAGGCAAGGTTTATATAGGGCTGCTAGACGCACTATCAGCACTGGAAAAGTTGTACTGGAAACTTTTCTTGTCGCTGTTACCTAGTAAATCAGCCAACAGCTGCTTGCGCACCAAAGAGATCAGGTAATTGGGGGATATATTGAGGGGGTGTCAAGTACTATCAAGTATGACAAGTTAGGCTACTATTTGAGTCAAGAACCAAGGGAGAATAGTGTGTGTTAACAACTCAGGACAAGGTCCAAGAAGGCCGTGGCATGGGGGGGAAAGTCGCCAGTCCCACGGTAGCTGCAGGATGATCCGGCGTGGTGGTCGACGGGAGTCAGAGATTAGCCCTAAGTACGGCTCAACCCTGAGTACAATGATGTGTCTTCTCTCCCAGTTCAGGGTAGCAGACGCGTCTCGACCGCTACCATTCTCGGGGCTGCGTCAAATACCTTATATAGATGGAATATGGGGGCGGTGATTATCACGCTCACTTATAGGCCAAAAAGGATAAAATCAATTCATGAGTAGCTGAGCTACGTTGGCAAAAACAATGCCGTCCTAGGAGAGGATCGAACTCTCAACCTCACGATTAACAGTCGTACGCGCTAACCAATTGCGCCACCAAGACGTGCCTATGCAAAGCCTAATTTTGGGTGCTTTATGTTATTTTTCAGCACTAGCAGTGAGTTATAAACAGCTCAAATATCAGCACAAGTTCAAGCTGGTGGCTGAAGCTAGCTTAGTCTCAGCTCGCATACTACTTCTTCCGGCCATTCTTTTGCTAATCGGTTTGGTTTTTGCCCGCGTTCACTGGACCATTTGTCTCGTTTGCGTCAGCATTTGGGAGATGCCGAGAGAGAGAGAAAGGGTAAGGTGATATGCTCTGTGATATGGCAGTAGGGACGTGTCCCAGATTCCGTGCGACGGGTCAGATCTGCTGATCCTCTGCTGTCACTACTCTCAAGAGTCGAATCCAGGGGACTTTGGGTGGTGGTTTATGGTCCCGTCGCTTCCAGGCGGCAGCTCTGATCGTAATTTTTGAGTCGAGTCCTCGACATACTCAACTCGGGCATGCGGGCATGCACAACTGAGCTTAGCTGCTGAAACCGGATCTCCAACCCAACCCCACTCACCCCCATAAAAATTGACTTCGAGTCAAAAAGCAACGTCCTAGGAGAGGATCGAACTCTCAACCTCACGATTAACAGTCGTACGCGCTAACCAATTGCGCCACCAAGACGTACTTGCTGAGCTGCCGAAAAAAAGTCTAATAATGACCTAAAAGAATAAATGAGGCAGTGATATGTGTAGTCCCTTCCAGGACTCATGATGCAGACTCAACAAAGAAACTATGGGGATCTGTAATTTGGGTGTGAGTTACTCTGATCATGAGCATATTGATCTATATTCGCGGTGCAAGGTGTATGCGAGCTTTTGCGTAGTACTTTAGGATCGACTTTGTCAAAATGCCTCCCATAATATATTTCATGAGCACCTCACCATGATTTTCGATAAACCAGACCGTCAATACAAAGGCTCCGGGCGGGGCTCTTCATAAGCCGACTATACTACCTAGTCAAGAAGGGTGACCCCCCTGAACTCATTGCAAGAGTGGCAGTTTCTTCACACCCCTTCTGTTCGTCAAGGAGCTTGCTCCAATAGGCGTCATCCCCATCCGACGGAGAATCATTTAAGGGTCAAAGATGTGTCCAAGAAGATACGCACTCAATTCTGCTCGCTCAAATATGAAATACAGACACAGGCTGTCGATGATACATGAACATGACTCGAAGGTGATAATTGTATGGAAATTTAGGAAGCCTCGGTAATCACATTGCCTTCCATACCCTCGGCTGCAGCACCCCACACAGCCGCATGCCAATATCAGCATCTACATCAATTCCCGCAAAGACACGTAGGTATATGCACACTCAGAAGTACCTTAACCGAATGCCATGTAACTGCAGCCACGTGATGTCATAGCCTGCTGCAGGGACTGTGCCCTCCCTCGACCCCGACGCAAACACGGAGCCTCCTATGTCCCCGACCCATTGCAACGTTGCATCCTATTCTATTCACATCTTGACCTCTTGAGCAAGTCTTCTCCCCAGTAAAGTACCAATATGTAAAAGCCCCACCTGCGTTGCCAGAGAACCGGCCTTGCAGGCGTAATGGCAAAGCCTAAGCTCTACATACGGCATAAGATCTGGATCCGAAACACAAGAGACCCTTGGTGAGCTCGGGCCCTCTCAGCCCGAAATAGAACCCAAGCGCGCCTAATGAAGCAGAGTAGGTTCGGGATGCATCCTCCATTTGACTTGGATAGGCTGGATCAATGGCCGGCGCTAAAGAAGTTCTTGGCGCAGTCGGGCGGCTAATTGATGAACAATCAGCTCAATCCCTCCTCGCCCCACGAATTCGCGCTATCGAAGAGTCATATTCTCCTCAAATTGTTATATAGGCAGGATAAGCCATGACCTTGTCTATCTCAGCCTGTTTCTCTCTTCTTGACTCTTGGAACTGGCTGGTTCACCAAAAACAGCGGAAAGACGATCGCACCTGTCGCGGCAATAAGCTCCCGGGTGATACAAGGGTGGCCAGCCCTAATTAGAACCCAGTGCAGCACTGTCATCTCACCCAGAACCTAGGCTGGTTTGCAATATGTCGTTCTACGCGCCTAGTGACACAAGGGACCATGTCCCAAGGCATACACCCAATGCAAATATGGAATGCGACGACGAGTCACAGAATGCACGTCCCAAGCGCAAGCAAAGGAGTTTGTGCCAAAGGGTCGACACCACCGGCGTTCTGACAATTTTCCTTGGGCCACCTTTTCTACTACTCGCAGTTACCTTCCTGGTTCTTTTCTGGTGGGAATCAATAAAAGCGATTCATGGGGGAGATCCCGAGGTTTACTGGTTCCGCATTGTCAATGCAGACTGGGCTACTCGACTGGTCACGATATGCACCACCGCCATCCGGACCGTGATGGCTTTCCAGGCTGGTCTTGCCACAGCAATGGTCGCGGGAATTGTCTTAGAGACCAAAGGCATCCCTCTCCTCCAGGGGCCATTGTACTCCATACTGCGAGCAGTCAAGGTGGCTCCCAGCAGCCTGTTCACAGCGACCAACTTTCGGCCTCATTTGCCGCCTCTCATCTCTACACTTATCATCGCCGAGGTGTTGGTGACCGCAGCATCCCAGTTTCTCTCAACCATTTACCTGTCAGACTTCGCAAATGGCATTTTCACCCAAAATAACAATTCCACAAACGTCAGTCTTCTCGATACCGAGTATTCTATTGCCAGCGGGTGGTGGACAATGCGCCCCGCGGCGAGCTGGACATTCGCCGAGCTGTCGGAAGATTTCAAAGAAGAATCAAACTTTCATGATACTGGACACACCTTCCGAGCCCTCCTCCCTTTCGGTGAAGAGACACAACGAACAAAGCTACGCAGGTACCGTGGACCTGCACCAGTCATGGATCATCGGGTCGTTTGCGCACCTCCGCCTCTGACCCAGCTGCGCCTCGACGTGACCGACCAGGACTATGTACGCCTTTCCGGACAGATTCCCATGCATAACCTGTCCTACCCATTGACTCTGAACGAAGATACACATGCACCTGCCAACTTTACATGCAAACTACCTACGCCTCTTGTTTGGACAAACGACACGGTTGGACAGACCAGCATATGTATTGCCACCCAACAACGTGACTGGACGGTCCTCGCAGAACACCCGCTGATCCAACCGGCTGGTTATCGGAACGCATCAGTAATGTTCATGGTTCTCGACATAGTCTCCATGGCCTCGATCATTCGCGCCGGATCGGAAAATGTCGCTGCGCGGGTAGTCGCCAACGATGGCCCCTGGGCAATGGTGACCTATGGATCCGATAAGAAGACGTTGCGAGCTTCGGCCTGTCTGATTAATATGGCGGTTCAAACCATCGTAGTTGGGATGAACAGTTCGTCAGACAACCCGGAGCCGACAATAAGCTGGGACCGCCACACTAAGAGCTATGACACCGGAGCCTCCCGACGCCAGCTTGGCGCATCGCGAACACGGGAGAGTTTCACCCGCCGGGGGGTCCTCACCCTCGAACCCAGATCGCAGTGGGGGGACGTTCTTCCACTGAAGGACTCCAACTCGGGGGACGATGACCTGCCTGCATTCTTCATGGCAATCGACGTCAGCCTGCCAACCGTGTTAATGTCTAATACCAATTATACCTTCAGCCCCGGCGTGCTACTTGCCAACGACGGCACGGGGTTCTATAGCGGAAGCGCAGAGACAACCCACGTGGAGATATTCCAAGATACGCTCAACGCGACCGCCAGCCCAGCCCTGGCGGTGCAGGCCGTGTTCGCGAGGCTTTTCCAGATGGCATACTACGAACAACTGGTGAAAATGGCCAACATGGCCGCAGCTTCGACGGCGTTCTCCGTCTCCTCGTCCATCCCGTCGCAATGGACCGGTTTCATTATCGGTACGGCGCTCATCGCAACTCATCTCGTCATCGTCACCATCATCACTATCCAATATATGAGAAACACAAACAGCTCGATCATTGGCAACTACTGGCAAACGGTGTCTCAGGTGGTTTCCGAAGAAACGTATCCTATCCTGGAGCAGGCGGATGGGATGGACGACGGGGAAGTCAAACGCTGGGCCAAGCGCAACCTTCATAACCTGCAGAGCCACCGCACGCTGAGAAGCCAGCATAATGGGCGAACCGCTCTGGACATCGGAACGAATGGTAAATTTTAGATTGTGCATAAAGAGGACAGCGCGCTTGTCGATTTCAATTATCATTGGTATGCAAATTCATTAGAGTACTACATAACTCAAAAATTCGACAGATCTTTAGCAATAATTGTACATATATCTTAGACAAAGTTGACTATTAAGCAGAGGGTGCGTGATGATAGCGGACATAATTATATTGGTCAACAAACATATTCTGATGTATCTTTAGATTTCCTACAGAAGTTGTCTGGGTGGCGCAATTGGTTAGCGCGTACGACTGTTAATCGTGAGGTTGAGAGTTCGAGCCTCTCCCTGGACGCTTACTTTTATTGTCCATTTTTTGTCACCTTGACGTGGCTATCCAGCGTACCTACCTATCACTTACCATAATACGTAAATAAACCATGCCTGACCAACCTATATAGGGCGTGCCTATCCCAGGAACGAACAACTAATTGGCCAACGCTCATCTATGAATCATTCAATTCACATAATCATGATCCGTTCACGCTTCTGGCATTTTACAATAGACTAAAACATCCCATCCAGCGGCAAACGACTGGACTCATTTGACTTCTTCTAGTCCTTTCTGACCTCGGAAGGCGTCGTTGATGCTTGGTTTAGAAGTTGGCGGCCCGAAGCGGAGGATGGAGAAGAGGGAGACGATGTCCTAGCTTTACTCGGAAGTCCCTGAACACGTCCACCGCGCATTATGCATCATGGATCATGGATGACTGAGATGCGACCCGCTATGTTCTCACGCAGGATGGGCGCTTGATAGGTGGTGGAGCTACCAACCAAAACATTAGTAGGTCTACTTACATACACTCTCCTACCTCCCTGCCACACGGTGCTTTAGGGTGAGGCGATCTCATGAGGCTGTACATGATATTCGAACTAAATTGCATAATCTAGTGGAACTTCGATATATGAAGCCATTTTATCCCGGAACTCGAATTGAAAAGTTCCGCCCCCATCCCTGGTCCGTCAACAATCTTGTCAGAAGCCGGAACTTACCTGCCGGGGAGTCTGAACAAGTCTTTTGTTGTGCTTTAGCTATTCGCCCCGGGACTGCTTCTCGAGCTATAAAAACTCATATTACGCCGCAGAAAGCTGCAGCAATCACCATACGCAATTCAGGTTAGTCGAGCATTGTGTAACAGTATGAATAGCATCATGAAGTCATCTGCTCGCACCCTCGAGGACCTCCCGTCGGAGCTCTTCAGGCAGATAGCCGAGCTGCTTGATAGGAAGTCCCTTGGCGTCTTGAGACAAGTGTCGAAAAGAACAAATCTCGAGGTCACCGACGTCTGGCTGTACGACCGCCTATTGCCCCTACAAATCAAGTTCAGGAACAGCCCGGACAAAAGTGTATACTTGCGCCCATTCAATTCAGGGGAGCCGCAGCACCGAGTCCGGGCAAAGGAGTACAAGGCCCTCCAGAGCTGTCGACGGCTGGTTCTCCAATTCCCCTCAAGCCTCCGCTATTATCTGACGATCCCCGATAGCCCCCATAATCTGGCCGTGAGCTTGTTCGCTCTGGTTCGCTTCATGATCGACAATCCCACGACGGAGCTCGAATCACTGACCCTTTGCGAGCCGTGCAGTCACTGGCGGGACGTGTCCAGGATCGATTGGAGCTGCCACAGATGCGACCGCATAGCCTCGTATATTTTGAAACCCCGGCCGGAATACAGTCTGAAGAATTATTACCCTCGTATTGCTTTGACTACACCTGCCCACTGGAACAAGCTCACCCAGCTGATTGTCTGGCCGCCAGTGCTGTCCGAGGCCGAACTTATGGTGAGGCAGCTGACGACTATCATCCTAGACAATGCCCGCAACTCGAAGACTTTCGTTTGCTCTCCCGCACCGGCACCCGCAGATACGGGGATACCGGAGAGATTCTCCGACACCTGGCGCAACTGACCCGCCCGCCTCCTCTCAAACGGTTCGAAGCCAACTGGGCCTATCATCGATTCTCGAAAGATCTGAAGGCTGTCCTCAGGCTGTACGGGAGTCGCTTGGAGAGTGTCACACTCCTGATCGACTCCAAACTCGTAAAGGAAAGCTATCCGGAGCAACTCTGGGCGCTCTGTCCGGCTGTGACACAGGTGGTCAATTACCACAACAATGACGTGGTTTTGGCTAGTCGAGGGCTTTATGGGCGCGAGTTAGCAGGTGAAAGTGGCTATCATGTCTACCAAAGCTCAGACTGGGTCCGGCTAGACGGCTCGACAGCGTGGACGCGCAGTGACGTGGTGAGCTGCGATCCGTTTTGATAGGACTAGACTATGAGGTATGGTGCTGATTTGTAAGATATGGCGAACTTAGCCCTAAATTGTCTCCTGCATTCCTCTTTCCAGCTTCGATTTCTCTATCATGCGCGGTCAGTTTGGCTTGAACGACCCGACCACCTTCCTCTTGCTAAGTAAGTAGCGAATTACTGAATGGGATATGCTTTAAGACAAGTAATTATTCTGGTCAATATCAATAGTAAAACTCAGATCTAAACCATAAATACGCAGACCTGTCGACGGCCCCAAATATACTTTAACTAATATGAGCATAGTATGCTTCAGGCTGATGCGCCGTATAATAAGAAAAAATGCTCTAACTTTTTACATTCCTTGGCGCTCCTTGTCTTCTAGCTCGCTACTTTTCTCTTCTATACCTTTTATTCCTGGTACTTGGCATCGTAATTCGAGGTATGTGCACAAAAGGTACATGATACCACAGTATCGGCGGATCTCCACCATGAGTGCCACCATCACGAATTTTGCTCAATAAGTTTAGCAGGCGTGAGCCTCCCTACAGATAGCGGCCAGTCACGGCGGCAAGGGCATCGCGCGGATCTCAGTCGGCCGAACGACGGATGCCATGGAAACTAGAAGGACTAACCCGAGAGCGGGTTCAAAGCCGGTCATCGGTCCCTCAGACTTTAACTTCAGCTTGTCGTGCGGACTGGTAGAGTTTCATGCATGTATATCTCTTTGGTTCATCATTGCCTCCAAGACCGCCAGTAATGACCTCAACACTAATCCTAGAGCGTAGAGTTAGGGAGCGAGCGAGCCTGATCGCGGCCCTCTTCTTTACACACGTTTTGGCTTCCTTTGTCTCAATCAGACCAATAGCATTGCATCCATCGAGTTTAATGAGCCCAAACAACACGGAGAAGAGTGTGCGTCGTCTACCATCGAAGTTTCACTAGTAGAGCGACCTCATCGCTGAGCCGGATCATCCACCGTGATATTCCTCCCCGACGGGAGTGCGTATCACGAGTGTAACGACCAGGGGAAAGCTTGTTGGGACTTCAAAAATATCAAACCAGGGTGTACTGTACGACTACAAGTCACCCGGCACGGCAAGATTCCGATTGATTGGAGATTATCAGAGCAAATGACTTGCGGTAAGTTTGGATATTGTCACCGGTTCTAGATCACTGCCCAATCAGACGAGCGTAGGATTGTACAATACCAGGGGCCGAAGGGTCAGTTCTGCTTCACAGTCACACAATGCCACACCCATTTAGCGTCAAGAGGCACACTACTCCGTACTATAGATTGAGATGCAACCGCTATCCATGGATCAGAGGTGCAATCCAGAATTAAAGAGGAGAAGACACATTCCATTCAAAAACCCTCACTCTGATCAGTCGCTACAGATCCTTGACATACCTCAAAATCTCAAAAAATGAAGTATTTCCTCGCCATCTTCTTCGCTTTCGCCGCCGCTGAACTGAAGCCGCTCATTGTCGGCGGCTCAAAGGTCTCAATCGAAGACTACCCCTACCAGATCGCCCTCCTCTACGGCGGCTATCGCAACTGCGGCGGCAGTATCATCAGCCGCAACCACGTTGTGACAGCCGCCCACTGCGTCTCCAGCGCTCGCGCCAGCGAGCTGAACATCCGCGCCAATTCCTCCCTCTGCGACTCCGGCGGAACAGTCGTGAACATCTCCAGCATTACCATCCATCCCAACTACTACGCACCAAGACTGGACAACGATATCGCCATCTTGACCCTTGCCGAGAGTCTGACCTATGGGCCTGGAATCCAGCCCGTGGGCCTCCCTGAGCCCGGGTCAAACTTGATTTCCAATGGTAGAGAAGCCGTTGTCTCGTGTTGGGGCTCTATAAGCGAAGGGGGCGCCTCGTCACCTAAGCTCCGGGCGGTAAATGTGTCTGTGGTCAGTATGGAGGAGTGTAGAGCGGATTACCGAGGCCTGGGCCACATCACTGATAGTATGTTCTGCGCGGGGGCTATCGATAGCGGGAAGAGCGCCTGCAATGGTGATAGTGGTGGTCCTGTCGTTGCGGATAAAATTCTGATTGGGATTGTTTCCTGGGGGCATGGTTGTGCTGGGAGGGGGTATCCTGAGGTTCACTCCAACATGGCTTACCTGCGGAATCTTATTACACAGACTACTGGGCTATGAAAAATTCCTTGGTAACGGCGGTAAAGGGCGGATGCAAGCAGGGTACACTTCCAGAGTGCATGAATATAGTACCTTGGTATGGCGTAGGGCTGAGAGCCCACTGTCGGGGTATCTTAAGCAGTGGGTCCTCGGAATCAGTACATATGTCGTATAATCCAATTACCTGTACAGACTCTGCAGCGTCAAGCTACCACGTGTTGCCAGCCGAAGTACAAGTCGCACGGGTGGAAAACTCTTCCTCTGGAGACCCGAGTGACGGCTAATTGGTAGGTAGGAGCTCGCACTGCACAGCTTCTTCAGTTACCAGAGAGTGACCTAGCATAGCAGGCTATTATACATGTTGAGTGGTTATAATATAAGCTACCATTGCATTAATAATAGTGTTAGGATAGGTTGCAATTTCATTATCGCGGGTAGATAGTGCCCTATGGATTCCACTTTTTCAAGAACTAAATAGAAGCCTCTGCATTCGCATCACGGTATGAGGAAAACCTGATTCAGGAAAAAACTCATACCCAGGCCTAGACAGAATCAAACTCGCCCCATATACAAACCTCAAGCATCCACATCTGGTATCTGGAGTCAAAACAGCTCAGCTGACTTCCAGCAGCCATTTCGGTGCTAATGTTCAGGCTGCCCCCTACATCTAACGTTGACATCCTCAGACTCGGCAATGGGATCCTTGTTAAACTCGGGGTTCTTCCAGGTATCCATGGCCCAGATCCTCCATCCCTGCCTGGAATGCCGGCCAGATCAGTACGCCGGTTGCTATATCCTCTAGACAATAAATCTACCCGCATGGAATATCCCAACACGCCGGAACGTCATGTTGATTTGTGTGCCGGATGTTCACCGGATTGTCGTTGAGTTTTATAGATCGCATCTGGGGCTCATGCGCGAAGTGCGTGAGCCAGAAATTTGCCAGGGGCCCTTCATGTCTGGTGGAAGAATTAGTCATTTGCTTGGAAAGAACAGTATTTTGTCTGATCAAATTGATAGAAATATATTCAACATACTCTGCCACGTCGTCCCAATTGAATGACCAGTTCGTCCCGGGGATTATATCTTGATGGGGGGCTGCGATCTTCGTTTTATGACAAAAATAACGAAGAGCGTGAGAAGCTATATACAGATTCTTCTGGGAAGGTAGAAAGTGATTTAGGAGTTAGATGGCTGCTTCAAAAAACTTGTTGCACGGCACGGGAATCGGAGTGTGGGTGCCTCTTATTTATATCCCTAATCCGCCGGCAAGCCATTCACCCTGTCTATGACAACTTTGTCCTCGGTTTCACATTGTTGATTCAGAATGTACGACACGGATTCATTGAAGCTATACATGCGGTGTAAGTAAGCGTCTGATATTGCCACCATTGTTCTGTGTTGGACCCTTGCTGTGATAAAAATTCCGCTTTCGCAGAGATGCTTACATGCAGTGTACATTGAATAGAGAAAAGAATAAATAAGACCAAAAAGATGCAAACATGACTTGGCCGTTGCAGCATAAGATAAAGCCCTATCAATATTACTACATCCGTCGGTCAGCATTTATATAGCTTGAATAAGCATATACATGTATCCTCGGCGCAGAGGACGTTGTCATATATCTCTGCTTGCAATGGCAGGGAAAGAAGACGTGATACCCAGGCTTGAAACGTCATCCCGAGTCATATAGCACAAGCATATTCTGCTATGAAGAGCTGGCAGTGAAGATCAAAGATTTCTCCGGTGGAGTTACGTTTAGGCGGATCTGAAACGCCTAGATAACTACTGACTATACTGGCCCCTGGCTGTTTCTCAAGTTGCACAGGGTGTGTAACTGGGTGTATATAGTAAATCCCGGCTTTCATTACAGCTGACTTTACTTCTTTAGGCAGAAAGGCAAGGTCAACTGCTGAGATTGATAGGGAAGCAGGACGAACACCGCACAGAACTAGGGACTATGAGGGATGAGGCAGGACATGGTCGCTGATCCCGAACTACTCCGTGGTGTGAGGACACAGCGGCACAATCTGATTAGCGTGTATCCTCATTTTGCCCTTCGACTCATGCTCCTATGAACACTGAAGTGGTATTCCTGCAGAACTAGCCAAAAACCCCTTGACACCCACCAAAACACCGTCACAATGGGTGTCGCATTGGAAGTGCCGCCGAAAGTGTCCGTATGCCACACGAGCTGGACTTGCCTTGCAAATCCCCGTATATGGCGGCGGCCACTTTCAGTCCCCAGCCGTGCGCGTCCACATGGCTGCCGTAGTTGGAAAACCAGGTCCGCGATCAACCGGGCCCATGGTCGGAGCCGTTGATTCCAGAAGGAAGGTTCGCGGCGCCCACCAACATGGCCCCTGAGAACAGATCTGCAAGATTGAAGGGATTGGGACAGGGGCTGGGAAAGCCAGGAAGGAGAGTCTCGTAGATGGGGTCATCCAGATTCTCGATCCGTTGCCCCTGGCCTCGATCACATTGATCTCCTTCGCGATAGCATACCTGATGAAGACAAAACTATCCGGCTACCATTCGGTAGCAATGCATCCTTCCTGACAGTTGCCAGTGGCCTTTGAGCCCGGGCGATGTTCCAGGATGATAAAATCTCGGCGCCTGAGGAATTTGGTGGCGTTTTATACAGCGGCTCATTCTATATTCTTCGCTGGAGAAAGATTTCTATGATGCCAAAGTAATTCTCGTTGGTGCTTGGTCAGAACGTGCTACGCTATGAAGAGCGACTCACTAGCTACGCTCACACTATTGATGAGATAATATATGCGTTGTGATATTCTAAGAATTATTTGACATGGTAGAATAGATATATGGCGAAATGGTGAAAGAGATATCTCGGGCTAGCCATCACTGACCGTTCATTGTTCCACAGACCTGGGTCCATCGATCTCGCCTTAACCAGTCGAGCTACTCGACTCGAGCTTTTCTTGTTCTTTGCACTAGTGTGAATAAATCGGAGCTTATGCGATCTCGAGCCCAGAGATCTGTGGCACGTCTGGAAGTTGTCATACTCTCACAAGCTTCCTGATTGCTCTTTTTGATTCGCTATCCTTGCGCAATGTGCACTGGTGAGACCAAATTCCTTTTACTCTCATACCCTCTGCCATTCAGCCTATTCTTTTCTTCATGAATTGGAGTCTTTAAGTGTATCAATTCGACGCCCTATGCGACCAAAATTCTAAATCCGAGCCGAGGGTCAGAAATTCGAAACTTGGGACCGTAGTATCCCACGGAATCTTGCTCGTTCACGGCATTATCCTCCAAGCTCAAGAGGTATAGGGCCTACCCCGACTCTCGCGGCAGCTGCAACGCTCAAAGCACGACTTCATGTACATACAGCACTGTACAGACAGATCAAACCACGTACGGCACCATGGCCTTTTCCCCCGGGAGGATACCCACTCATACTATTCTCACAACCACGAACTTGATGTTTCGCCAATTCTCGCGATCTAACAATTCAACACTTCCGCTGGCTTGTTAATAGACGTAGGTTAGTTGGCAGGATACGCTTAATCTGGGCACCTACTTTCATATAGACAGCCTAAAGCCCACATCCTTAAGCAACGAACAGACTATACAACGAATGGCTTAACTAGAGAATATACTGCTACATTCACCAGGGGCTATGCCCCTCCTCCTTATAGTCTATGAGCTGATCCTTCAGATTATGTCTAAACCAGGGTACAAGATCATAAAAACCAGTATTACTAGGACCTTGGAAAGACAACGATGCATTGCAGTCAGGGATAAACCCGAGCAGAACCCGGGTCATTGGTCCAACCATCAGAACAGATAATAGATCTCCAGGCAAGAAAAAGACCAGACTGAGACCGGTTCCATCGCTGACCTAGACTGTACAACTCTCTGGTAGTGGCACAAACGTGTCGAACCTGTCAACTTGGACGCAGATACATACCCCGCAGTTCGAAATAAGCATACGTTGTCATACTAAACAACGTGGAGAACAAGTACTATGAGGCAGGATGACTCTGTAACCGTTACACGGATGATCTTGGAGTCCGATCGATAGGGCTGTGGGAGGACCTGGATATCTGCTCTTGCGAGAATATGCCTAGGAAAACTGAGAGACACGAACATGGGTGAAGTCCATTTTATTGGCAGAAAGGAGGACCTGGGGCTTCAGATGTGTAAACATACGGCGAAAAGGGTACATAAACCATCGAAATAGCACGAGTTATCGGCAAACAATACTGACGATATCGCGACAACGCGGTGTCTTTCAGCGAGCTTCAGATCTCAAATTTTAGTACTGTAAAATTTGTTGTTTGCACCACAGGGACAGAAGTGGATGATCCCAAAGAGGTTCCGAAATTGGTGCAGGCGTGGAAGTGGTGGAATTCTGGTTTACGGAGGAGGTTATTTCCTAAGCTGAACACAGCGGGCAGCATGAGAATAAAAGAAAAGCTGGGTGTGATCTAGCTGTGAGGTCCGCGGGGTGTGTGTTTACCCTGCAACTACTGGATTGAGGCCCCCCGACAAGGTAAACATGCTAGCTTCTGTTTATTCAGAGTAATGCACGGACTTTAAGATGGTTTCACTGAAGCCTACACGTTTATACAGGGGACCTGATTCATGCCGTTAGCCAGACACGGCTTAAAAAGAAAATACATGGAGAAGGGTAGAGAATGTGCGAGAACGCCCAGGTATTATGGAGAGGGAAGATGACCCCCACGGATATCACGAAAGACAAGTCTATTTGGAGAACATCGCCAACCAACACTTAGAAGAGATTCCAGCCCCGGCTCCGCGGTTCCCGGGCGCCTAGCGGACGGTCCGTGTTCCCGCGCTTGCCGCGACCGTCGAGCTGGCGGATGCTCTCGATCTTCTGGAGGGCCAGTTCGAGAAGCTCCTTCCGACGGATCACGTCGAGGTGGCTGCGGATTCGCGGGTCCTCGCGGGCGAAGCGTTCGACCTCGGCGTCCGAGAGGTGGCGACCGAGCCTCATGTCGAGCTCGCGCGGGAAGTTGTAGTAAAACTCCGAAAGGAGCTCCACGTTGAGGAACAGCACCGCCGTCGACGTGAGCTTGTCGGCGACCACGTCGAGGAAGACCTCCGGGCAGTAGTATTTGTTCTTCTGCGAGGCACATTGCTTGGAGCGGACGGCGAGGAGTCGCATCTTGATGATGTCGGCACGGTCGCGGAGGAAGGCACTTTCTCGGCCTGGTATTGTTAGTTAGTCACTGATTCGATATTGCACCGTATAATCAGAAGGCGGAGAGCATACCTCTGGCAAGTAGGTCGGCACTAAATCCACCAGCACCGCCAGCGCCATCACCCTCCAAAACCACTTCGCCCTTCCGGACCTTGTCGACAAATGACATTACATCCTTGAGCTTCCGTCTTCCGACGGAGTCTTCGACATGCTTGAATGCAGACTCGCAGGCCTTGAGTTCGTCCTTGAGCACCTTGCTGACGTTCTCCCGGCCCTTCGACCACTCAGGATCCTCAACCTCGATTTCGTATTTGTAGGGCTTGATGCAGTTCTCGACTTGGTCGCTAGTACTGAAGAATCTGTCGTTCAGAATGCTGTTACAGGCATCAACAATCTGCTTCTGGGCGTAAGGATGAGCGGCAAACGTAGAGTCGGCCAATAGCCGGTCAACGTGATTTTGGATTGCGTTGGCAACGACTGTCGTAGCGAGTCTGCCAATCCCCAGCTTGGTCAACGAGGAAGTCGAAGCGTCAAGCTTGCGATGCCAATATAGCGACTCGGGATCCGCCTTTGGGAGGTCGCTCAGGGGATCTAACTCCGGCATTGGTGCGATGAGGTTTTCTATCGGCTTGTTCCAGTATCTCTGCGCCAGGATATCCATCACTCTCTGGTCGAGTTCGCGTTTCAGCATTTCGCGGACTTGAGGCCGGCCAAAGCTCTCGGCAAATGCTTTGAATGAGTGCTTGAAGCTGTCAAGGCTCTCGGCCAAGTATGATTCTGCACTGAGAGGCCGATCGTTGTATTGCACCTTGAACTCGTAGGTGGCCTCCTCCAGCTCTTGACTGATAGCATCCCTAGTACCTGCTAGGCTCGATGCCATCGTCTGCTCGAGAACATGCATCAGCTTGTTGCGCAATGTGTTCACACCAACAGACACGTCCGATTGCGGCCCGAATTCGGATTGGTGTTGCGAAAAGTAGGCGTTCTCGTTCTTTAAGATGGCACCGGTGATGTTGCCACTGCCCCTAGAGAAGAGAGCCGTCGTCTGAGGAATGCGGCTAACTACGCCAACGTAGCCCAGGCGAAGAGGGTATTTGGTGTCGGACAGGATGCTGTGGCCCCTATCAGGATCAACGAGGTCCATCTTCGTGATGACTCCAATCGTCCGTTCACCCCTAGGATCTACCCGGCGACTGGCTCGTAAAGCAGTGGAGTTGGCCAAATCCACATCGGCTGCTGAGATGGCCAGAATGACATTTGGTGGTTGAATGTACTTATCACAGAGATCCGAGATCCTCTGCTTCAACTGCGGCGGCTGGTCGCGTCCAGCAACCTGGATGTAGCCAGGAAGATCGATGAGAGAGAGGTCAGGAACATGGGGCGAGTAGATCGTGAGCTGGATGGGATCGTCGGAGACACAGTCCCTCTCCGGAACCGCCAAGTTCAAATCGGTCAAGGTACGCTGAATTTGCGAGAAGTCGGTGATCTTGCCAAGGCCCAGCGCGGGAAATTCTCCATACTCAGCCTGTGCATTCGGAGTGTTGACAAGGGTGAGCTCGATCGGCCGGCGGGTGACCATATTCGAGCCCTTCGGAAGGAACTCATGCCCGACAATAGCCTCCAGAACGGAGCTCTTCCCGGACGACTGGGAGCCGATGACGACGATCGACGGCAGGGTCAAGGTATTCGACTGGCCAACGCTCTGCAAGATGTTTCTGATCTCAATCATCTTCCGCGTGAGCAGCATCATCTGGTCGTCCTCCGCGATCTGCCGGCCGGCGCGAAGATCCTCCTCGTCGGACTGGTCGTATCCCAAAGCTCCACCAGTGGCCGCACCAGCGGCAGCCGCGCCGACCCGACTCTCCTTGGGACCCTTCCCACCGCCACCACCCCCTGAGCCCCCGTTATCCGACTGCGGCTCATTCAACCTCAGGATCTTCTGCAGCCACTCCGGCAGGTCAACATCCTCCGTCGTCTTCTGCCAACCGCGCTGAGTCTGCTCCGCCACATTTTGAATCTCCTGAAATAAACTCGAGGCCGCGCCGCCCGCCGTTTCCCCCGCGCGTTTAAAGATATCGATAGCGTAGTTTCCGGCCTCTATGTAACCAGCAAACAAGTCAGATCAGAACAAGAATCTAAGAAAAACCCAGCAAAAACTAAACTCACGCGCAGCTTGGTACTGGATGTAAGCGAAGCCGGCCACCATGGCCCCGCCGAACATGGCCGGCAGCCGCACGAGCTTCAGGGCCAGCTTGGGCAGGATCCGGTGGAAGGAGATGGCCCGCACAGCAGGCACATTGTGGATGGCGTTGGCGCCGATAGGCCAGGGACGTCGTCGCAGGGCGGCACTGCCATCGGAGCGAAGCAGGCCTCCCGTGCGGGCAGCGGCGTTGTGAACATGGCGGGCCAGATGACCCGTCCGCAGGAGCGGAACAAGACGGTGGGAGAGGATCCTCCCGCTCATGACGGCCGAAATATCATATACGCTGGATCTCGATCACTGGGTATTCAGACAGGGTGATTCATCTCCAAGGCCTCAAGCCACGGGGTTTATCTGAAATTTTGTCTCGTAGGGAGGATGCAAAGTTTGGCGGAATAGTGGCGAGTGGAAGCAACAAAGGCCAAGCAGAGAAGTAGCTGGAAAGCGAGGAAGAGAAGGAGATCGATCTCAGGGAGATTCGATCATGTCATCGTCCCGCCTTTCCGGCGGCCGGCCTTTCCTCCGTCACATGGGGCACGTGACAGTCCTGCACCACTGGCCGCGTCGCCCGCCGGACAAAGTACGGTGTGAGTCACGTGGATCTGGACGCCATACCACTCGACAATAACCCAATATACCCTCCCAGATTTGTCATCTGACGGCCGAAATTCGAACTGAGACCGAGTCTGAGACGAGTTTGAAATTTCTAGATAGTATAAGTAAGGCGGTGCTGTCCTGCGCGTGTGTGCTGGGTTGAAGAAGCAAAACTGCTCCGTTGTCGGATCACAAGCTGTGACTCCGCGCGCCAGGCCGACTTACATACATTTCCACTCCCAACGCTGACATCACCTGGAGGCTTTATAGGACTGGAGACGCCAGGAGTCTTCTTTCTTCTTTAACCAGTTACTGCATTTAAACAGCATTGCAATGTGTCGCTTTCTAGTAAGTGCCTATACAGCTAGCTCCTATTTCATCTTCCAGAGCAGCCCGCTGACCGCTTCCCATCAGGTATACAAAGGCCGCCATGAGATTCGTCTCAGCAAGCTGGTGACCGAACCCAGCCACTCCATCCTGACGCAGTCATACGATTCGCGTCTAAGACTGGTAAGTCTGCGGATCGAGGCTGCGAAAGTCTCTCCAGGCAGTCAATTCTCGAATTCATAACTTCCTTCTTCTACCCCCACTCCCCTAAT
>NW_020291970.1:0-62160 GCF_003184865.1 Aspergillus homomorphus CBS 101889 | reverse complement strand
GGGGGGGGGAGGAGTGGGCAAAGGCAGGGCGAGAGAAGACACTAAGAAAAGAACGGTTTCAGGATCATGGGGAAATGATTCGCTGGTGGAACGCTGGAAGGCTGAGCCTAAGACCAGAAGAGGTGTAGGGGCGGAATGGGATTCGTGAAGGTTTCGAGAGAGTGAGAGAGTGAGAGTAGTGATTGATTTGATCGAGTGAGTAGTGCGTTGGTTGAATAATGAAAGAAGAAAGGATGATGGAATCAATCAATGGAGTCGGAGGGCGAAGGGGGGCGAGTGATAGGTGCCTAAGGCGGTTACAGGCGGTGAGCGGATAGGTGAGTGATGATAGGACAGACAGCAAAGCGGGGAAGAGCTCTCCACCAATCAACACGAACTGACCAAAAACCCTGGAGGAGGTCTCGCCTGCTTATAAATCGAGGCTGACGATCCTCAGTCTTTTTTCTCTCTTCGCCCATTCTCTTCCACGTCCATTGAGTCCATTGATTGGTACCACTGATATGAAGAAACTGCCTATCGGTGATAGACACGGCTTTCTCCGGGTTTACTACCGTTACACTCAACCACTAACTAACTACGGCAACTATCAATTTAACAATTTATCTTCTGAAACAAGAGTGACTCATATCGCGCCACATTTTATTTCCCCTCCGTGATGATGAATGCTGCTGCTGCTGCTGCTGCTGCGTACTGCGTACAGGGTGCAGTTTGTACTTTTGTACTTACTAGTAGTATGTGCACCTTCCGATAATTGGGGCTCTCGTACCACTCGGATGCCTCGGGTGGCACCCTCTATTATAAAATCATGGAGAGGGAGGGCTCAATGGGGCTCTTCTACCACTGGAGGCAGGAAACAGGGGTCGCAAGTAGATCAAAGGAAGTAAAATTGAGGCAGCTCGGAAACTCAATCTCAGTCTGTCCGGAACTGCTTGTCTCGGTCGAGTGCCACCTGGCAATCGGGGTCAATCGTGGGGGAAGGATAGCCAAAGGTCCGCAAGCCCGGCTCGCATCCAGACGCCGAAATAGGCTGCCATTGAATCCGTTGTCCATGGACTGATCGTCAAAGCCCCAGGCACGGGGATGATTGCGTACTCTAAGTATAGCAAAGACGGGCCATCTTCTATATGTAGCAAATAGCCCCAATATGTTATCGCACAAGATAGAGGATCGGGGACACTGGCGGATCCGTCCTGGCCCTGCAGGACCCAATTATCCTTCCCATCGGTTTTGCTATCGCGCCGAATCCGAATGACGTGAAGATCGACTACCGATGGAACGGACGCCAACTAAGCGTCGACCCGTAGTGGATTGCCCCGATGGAGTCTGGTGTTTGCAGCATGGTTGTAATGGCAATGATCGATGTTGAGGACAGGGGTAGTGACAGAAGATCGGTCAGGATGGCGTTGTTCATTACAGCAGACCTCGTATTCTTGCGGTCATTGACGTGTTGCAGTCGAACGGTGTGATGTTGGCTGTCTGACTCAGCCAGAGTTATAATTCCCGTGATGCTGAACTAGGTGGCGGTGCATGTGTATCACGTGCATTACAAGCCACAGTGGGGCGCCGCCACGTTATCTTATCCCAACGCGACCTCTCTCTTATCTGCGACTTCCAGTGATTCAGCCCAGCCTATCCTGCTTGGACCATCGGTGCACTACTCGCCTATTCCCATCACTCTTCTCTTGCTCATACTTCATTCCCCACCTTCTCCGCTCCTATCTCATACAACATGTCAGACATCGCAGCCCTGGAGGCTGAAGTCAAGGAGTTCAAGCTTCAGGTACGCCAGGCGCAAATTTACCACCCTGCAGTGAATCTAACCACGCGCAGCTTGAAACCGTCCAATCGAGTTTGCAGGTAGACCCAGACAACGAAGAATTGCAGAATCTCAAAACTGAGCTGGAAGAACTTATAAACCTTACCGAAACAACCATCGCCGAACTGAAACCGCCTGCACCACCCGCACCCCAACCGGCCGCCGGCCCCGCGGCGAAGGACAAAGGAGTGACATCCAACAACTACCGCAAACCGACTGTCGAACAGCCCGAGGAGTCGTCAGCGCCATCATCGCACCAGTCGTCCTTTACAGTCAACGAAAATGTTCTCGCCCGCTGGGTCTCGGGCGATAACTCGTTCTATCCGGCGCGCATCACCTCCATCACCGGCTCCTCGAGCAATCCCGTGTACCTGGTCTCGTTCAAGTCGTACGGGACGGTGGAATCTCTGACCCTCAAGGACATCCGGCCACTCACTAGCAATGACTCGCGTAAGCGCAAGGCTGATGCAGGCTCAGGCAATTCTTCATCGCAATCACCGGCACCCCAAACACCCCACTCGAGCGTGATTTCCGCGGCCGCGGACATCAATCCCGCGTTGGCCAACCAGGCGCGTCAGGAGCCGACCAAGGTGAGCGATGGATCCGCGCGGCCCAGCAAGGTCGCCCGTAAGGTGAAGGCCAATAAGGAGCTGGAGGAGGGCAAGATGAAGTGGAAGGACTTCGCTAACAAGGGGAAGCTCGGCCGCAAGAAGGAGAGTATGTTCCGAACGGGAGATGGATTGAACGCTCGAGGTATGTGCCCCTCTGTCATTGTTGCAGGGTACGTGCAGGAGCTGATTTGAATAGTGGGTTTCACGGGGTCCGGCCAGCAGATGCGCAAAGATCCTACGCGATCTCGACATGTCTACCAGCAAGGCGAGGATGAAGGATACTAGTTTCTTGAGTGTTGTTCGATGGGATACTTCCCGCCGTTACCTCGCGTCCTTTACCATGCATCACATCGCTAACGGGCTATGGTGACAGATCTACTGCAAGTCGAGCCTGTCGCATGAGCGGGGGTGGATTGTCGATGGCCACAGCCGCTGCTGTGGTGGGACATCAGACCATTACCTATGAATGATCTTCTCTGTGTAATTTATTTTATCTCTATTTTATTAAATATTGGCAGCCGGACACCCGGCCGAGTCTTATGTCTTCGCGCTATGCATAGCCATGGCTATGCTCATTGTGATACGTGCTACCAGTTACTTTCTCTTCATCAACGCTGCTCATTTTTGTTCAAAATCGGTTTGACATCCATAATAGACAAAGTTTCTATGGTAAGGCATACATAGGAAGAGGGCAGTATACCCACGCTGAGTCACTCACTACCAACAACCTCTCTCTCTCTTCAAACCACCGCTGCCAGATCCGGCTATCGGGACCTGGTTTAAGGACGGCTTCTAGGGGTTGTTTGGACAATACGGTACAGGCAGGGATCAGGTTGCACGCCTCATTAACAGCTATCATGCACTGCGTATCCTCGCGCCCAGCACTGCCACAGCCCCATGATGACCTGCAAGGCTGACGCAACACTCTTTACCATCCCTCTCAGGACGGATGTCATTTCAATCTTCCACCAAATCTCCACTACGACCAGTATAAGTCCCCTCTAACTCAATTTCCTTTGATTATATGCAAAGATGAGCTTCGGATTTGGAGTCGGCATCCCCGGTCAACAAACTCCGGTCGAAAATTGCGGATGGCCCCGCCGATTTCAAGAACTTAACCGATGAGTATGGTCTTCCTGGGTCCTATCTGCGAGGAGACGTGCAGCTGCTTATTGCATGCCCAATAGACTGAAGACCTTGTACTCCACCGTACAATTCATTGGGGCCGATCTCTCTCAATCAGCCCTGGACGATCAGCAAAAGAACGAGCTTCGCGAGATAGAACAGAGCTGTCACAACGTACTCCTCGATATCCAAAGCTCCCTCGGGCGCTACAGAGAACTAGATGGGATTCATGATAGGAAAAGAGACAAAGTCACCAGGATCTGGAAGCGGCTGAGCTGGGGTCCAGATGAAATCGACCGGCTGAGAGCCCGGATCAGCAGTAACGTCTCCCTCCTCAACACGTTCATCGGACGAATCACTCGGACTGGTGTCACCAAGTTGGTCGAATACTGTGAGAATGAGGAGACTCGGACAATCTTGACCTGGCTGTCACCGATCAGCCATGCTCCACAGCATAGTGACTATAGAGATCGGCGTGAGCCTGGGACTGGCAAGTGGGCCTTGGCGACGCCCGAGTTTCGGAGTTGGCTGATGTCACCAAAGCAGACATTATACTGTCCAGGCGCTCCCGGTGCAGGCAAAACTATCCTTGCGCCCATCGTGGTCGATGAGCTTTTCCTTCGGTATCGGTCGAGCGACAATGTTGGAATCGCGTATGTTTACTGCAACTACAAACGTCAGCAGGAACAGCAGTCTGCTCAGATCCTTGCGAGCCTAATACAACAGCTGGCTTATAGAAAGCCCTCATCGTTGGAAACAATCAAGGTGCCATATCAGCGGCATAGTACCTTGAGAGCACGACCATAATATGATGAACTATGCAGACTGATGCATGCAATATCAAGTCAGTTTGAGCAGATCTTCATTGTGATTGATGCCCTGGACGAATTTCAGATGCAAGATGGTTCACGGAATCGCGTGCTACATGAGATCTCCGCCATCCAGGTCAGTCACAATGTAAACCTTCCAGCAACATCAAGAGATATTCCGGATGCCACAGCTCTATTCAACGGCCAGCCAGTATTGGAGATAAATGCTCGTGAAGAAGACATTGTGAAATACCTTAAGAGCCACATGATTAGGCTACCATCATTCGTGGTACGGAACCCCGGGCTCCAGGGCGAGATAATCACACAAATTGTCAAGGCATCCGAGGGAGTGTAAGTTATTATCCTGCGCTCCTTTGTTCTGTCTAATGTTCCAAATAGCTTCCTTCTTGCACAACTGCATCTTGACTCCCTGGTAGGAAAAGATCGCCCAAGGCGCTTAAATCTGCGTTGAACAACCTCCAGAGTGGCTCTAACCTATATGATTCCGCCTATAATGAAGCCATGCAACGGGTTGATTTGCAATCATCAGATCAAAAAGAGATGGCGAAGCAAATCATCTCGTGGCTCACTTACGCGCGGCGACAGCTCACTCCCATGGAGCTGCAAACTGCGCTCGCTGTTGAAGTTGGCGAACATGTGTTTGATGCTGAAAACTCTCCAGATATAGCAGATATGATTTCTGCTTGCGTAGGCCTGGTCATCATAGACGCGCAGAGCGGGGTCATCCGACCAATCCATCACACAGCACAGGAGTATTTCAGCGAACCGGTCCGATCAGATGGTTTCACAATGCACCTAGTGATATCGCCTCAACGTGTGTGACTTACTTGTTGTTTGACTGCTTGCGATCAGGATCTTGCTCTTCCGATGAGCAGTTCGAAGCACGTCTTGCGAATCATCCGCTATACTCTTATGTAGCCATCAATTGGGGAAATCATTGCCAAGCAGCATATGAAAACAGTGAAAACTGTATTATACAATTACTGGACTCTACGCCCAATCTCGATGCTTGCGCCCAGGGCCTATTTGCGCATAAACTGTTTGCAGAGCACTATGGATACAGCCAACAGTTTCCCAAGCGGGTTACGGCACTGCATCTGGCAGCGTTCTTTGGCATGCATGGCGGTTTACTTCACTTGCTTCGCCGTGGTGATCCGATTGAGACTAAAGACTCCCATGGAAGGACTCCTTAATCATGGGCCGCGGAAAATGGGCACAAGAAAGCGATGGATCTCCTTTTGATTGAGGGCGCTAATCCGAACGCGTTGGGCGGGTTGCGTCGGGCGCCCTTGTCTTTGGCCGCGATCAGAGGTCATATCGACGTGGTACAGTGTTTGCTCGCTGAGAATGCTGAACTCGACTCCCAGTACAAATATGGTCGCACGGCATTATCTCTGGCAGCGTCTGTGGGTCATGCGTCGGTGGTTATGTGCTTGCTTACAGAAGGAGCTGATTCGGAGTCGAAGGACGAGGAGAATCGGACCTCACTGTCGTGGGCAGCGCAGAAGGGGCATGAAGCCATCGTTGAGCTCCTGCTAGACAAAGGTGCCTGTCCGAATGCTCAGGACCTTTTCGGTCGGACACCTCTGTCCTGGGCGGCAGTTTGTAATTGTCGAAATATCATCGCTTTCTTTTTAGGGAAGGGGACTGATCCAGACGCGAGTGACGACTACGGTCGCACCCCGCTATCCTGGGCTGCTGGTGAAGGTTGTGAAGCAGCGGTAGAGCTTTTGCTGGCTAACGGTGCTGATCCAAACTTCGGAGATGCTGCGGGCTGGGATCCGGTATCATGGGCTCGTTACTTCGACCACCATGGAGTTGTCTCTGTTCTGCAGAGAAGCATGGATACCATCAATGGTGGGAATCAGACATTTGCGACAAAAAATGGATCCTTCCACGCAAGCACGTGCCAAGTGCCACTCCCTGAGGCAACACTGCTTTTGCTTTCAATCACTTGCTGGGAACTTCGAGCGAGGTTACAATAGATAACAATTCAATGAGGGCGACGCTTACAGCATCAGCAGGGTGCCGTCACCCATGCACTCTCTCAAAGGCGATGATTTGAGCAAGAGGCTTTTGCCGAACGGTAACAAGTCAACATGTGACGCTTCTCTCAACAATCGTATCTCCCGAGCACACGAAAGTGACTACGCGGGTGTTAGAGTCATATCTAATGGTTTCGATGCCAGCCGCTGCCGCGGCAGTATGAGTCCTCGCGAAATCAAGCGGCGTAAAGTCGAAGTCTCTACTGCCGGAGACACAACCGCGTGCAGTGACCAGTTTTTGAATGATCCGACGGACCACCGCCTTAGCGTTGATACGGATACCCTCGGCAGGGCCCATGAGGATACCAGCGACAAAGTTAGATCGCATGCATTGACCGATCGTACACAAAAGCGAGCGCATGCTGCAAATCACCCTGAGAGACACTCGATCCCGGGCTCGACATCTCTCCTCGTTCCTTCCAGAAAGCCTGGAATCTGCGACCAGAAAGATTTCCCACACGCACAGCATCGCCCTGATGAGAAGAAGGACGGACGGACGGACGCAACAGCAAGCTTCTCTTCACCCTGTCGAATTGACCTGCCCTTTCTGTCTCGTCGAGGTCAGGCGTTTCAAGTCCCGTGTGCATTTGGCGTATCACATTGATGTGATTCACCTGAAGTCGCGCAAGTACTACTGCCCTGAACCTGAGTGAAAGGGCTCCGGTCCCGCACGATACTTTCCCCGCCGGGACCTTCTTGCTCAGCATATCCTCCGCGTGCATAGGCGGCGGCTCTCCTTAGCGGAGGCGAACTGGTGCAGCCGTGAACAGATTCTACCAAACGCTTGCCCGCTTTGCCAGGAGGACGTGGGCACGCGGAGAAAACTCCGGGATTGTATTATGCGACATTACAGCGGTGTTCGCACCGATTAAGATGGATTCGATTGAGGTAGGAGAGGGTTTCAGGAGGGGAGGGGGTGGACGAAGTGGATATAGCATTCTATTTTCTATCCTTCACCTGCACATCCGGATAAAGCAAATAGCCATAAATCATGAAAGATAACCCCCACAAAGCGTTACCATTTCAAAAGCTTGAAACTGTAGAAACCCACAGGACATAAAATAAGCCCCAACCAACCTCCACCAAACACACCGAACTGAGCACATGATAGCCAACTAAGCGTTCCCCACTCGGACCCGAGCCGCGATAAGCTTGCGTGCTTCACGGCGAGGTTAATTGGACAACTTACTAATTCTACTAGTTCTTCATTAGTTAGACTTTAGGTGTATTTATATTTTATAAATAAGATTCTATAAGATTATATAAAATAGGTAAGATATTTCTTCGGGAGGCTAGGCTAATACCCCTCCCGTGTTACTGATTTCCTGAAACAGGTATAATAATGTAGTACTATTAGCTATACACCTCGTACCTCCAAAGGAAGAGGAATCGAGATATAGCGAGAGAGATGATCTAGAGTCTTTCCCTGCGGTCTGTCAAGTTAAACCAGAGCAAGGGAACCAAGATCTTACGGTGACATTCGACAGCTATATCCAAGAAAGGCTGCTGCATCCCGCGCCCGGAAAGCCATCTCTTCCTCGTAAGGGAGAAAAAGGACATTATGGTGGCCTACGCACGCATCAATGGCCTTTTGCGCGCGCTCTGGTCACCAAGGAATTCTCCCCGCAGAATTTCTGCCTCGGTCGCAGAGAGTGGCGAATGTTGTACTATGTGTTCCATCACAGACCACACTAGCTCCAGAGGTAAGTGCTGATCTAGATTGGCAGCCTCTCTCGCTGCCGCGGCCCACCAGTTATAGTGTTGCGGATGGACATTCCGTGTAGAGCAAATACAGCAGTAGAGGTCAACAAGACAAAACTTAACCAGGATTACATACCCCGGCTGACTGGGATCCACCAGGCCCAAAGACTTTTACTTAGTATAATAAGTATAGGGCCAGGTCAGCAGTTGGCCCTCTACGAGCGGCGCCGATCCGAAGATATACAGTACTCGGGGCAATTCTGTCTCCGTTTAGGGATTCCAGTAGTCCAGATCAAAAACTGTCGCGAGTGCCTGGGGCACCTCATACTGGAGCTCACTAACATAGATTTTGTCTTAGTACTGAAACGCCACGCAAGCCTGGGTTATAGTCTTAGCTTCCACAGCATAAAGGCTAATAACAACAATCAGTACAATGCTTGGTGCTCCTCGCTATAGTCATGGACTTCGCCTCCATATATCAGGATGCGGGGCAGATGGCGGCCACGGGTATTGCCGTAAAATAAGGCCTCGTTCCAGGAAGGAATGGAACTCACGATCAGGTGCTTAAGGTGTTTATATAGCTGACAGTGGTCGATTAATTGCAGGTTATTGACGTAGGAAGTGGTTCGGATGTCCATGCGTTCTGTGGGCGCTGTTGCAGTATCAGTGAACTGTACTTCACAGGGAAGCCATTGAAAACGATTAGACCAACAGCTCTCCTGCCCACCACACCCGGTTCTGCGATGTGGAACCCTATCATAACGACTTCTCGGGAACTGTAGACCATCTAAGGGAGGAGGAGGAGGAGGAGCCGGCATGTCTCAGACAGAACCCTCAGTCGAGCTCCATAGATCGCTCAAGGTCACCTGCCTGCCATGTACTAGAACTCTGGAGTGGCCATAGACGAGAGCATACAGGCTCGGATCCACCAGGGTGCAATAATCTGGCGGATGTCTCGACTGTGAGCCCAATAGGGCTATCTCAGCTCGGAACCCTTCCTTTAGCTCTGACGCTCTTGACACATCGGATTGACACACGACCGACGAACTGTCGAAAATCAAAAGACGGCCTGATCTCCGCCGCTCCGTCGCCTTATTGCACAGTTCGGCCAGGCACCAATCCCATGCGGCAGCACTAATGAGGGAGCCTTCTGGTCCTTCCGTGGCGTCCCGATACTAACGCGTGAGTAGGGCTTCATCTGAGTCCAAGATGGCACGATCCCACTCTGGCTGCTCCGTAATGCGTTGCTTGAGTTGAATCATGGCCATCTCGCGTTTGGTCAGTCGAGGGAAGTGACGATAGTCCACGAGTCCATGGGCAAAGCGGGCCTCTGGCACGAGCTGGTAGTCTAAGGGGATGGAGCCAAATCCAGGCACCTGGAGCGGACCTACACCAGTATGGTCAAGCGTGGTCATTTTGATTTTTCTCTTCTTTTTGTGAGAGGAGACATTTCAGTAGAGTGATTGATTGATGATTTCTGGCCCAAGGAATGAGTTTGTGACGGTGGGTTTAAAGAGTGTAACAGTAGTCAAGAAGTCAGCTCATCTATCGATGGGTCCAACAACACTAAGCCCTACCTTTTCCTCGTTCGGGTTTCAGCTCCGTGCCACTTGTCTCTTCGATGACTATTCACTAGGATTATATATCTTTATCAAGATTTCGAAATACACATACACATGGCAGTACAAAAGCAATAGAGTTAGAAGAAAACAAAGAACAAAAGAGATTATTAAAGAGAGAAAAGAGAGGAAAGAGGCTGGAAAGAAAGAGAAAGAGGCAATAGCAAAAAGAACCACAAAGGTCGCAGTCGAGAAGAGATGAGAGAGAGAGAGAGACCGAGAAAGATATGCTCTCGGCAGCTCCCCCACATCCAATGGTCTTTTCCAAGCCGAGCCAAGCCAACAGAGTGAAGGAGAAGTACATCATCCCGGAGCTGTACAGGTAGCTAAGCTGCTCAATCGATGTCCTGATAGTTGAGCAATGCCGCATCCCAGCTCACCGTTTTCTCCATGATTCTTGCTTCGGAAAAGGAGGCGCGTACAAAGCTCTTTCTGTGAGAATATCGGTGGCTTTCTTTGACAACAGAGAGTGTTTGATGGCTGCCCTCTACGGATAACAACTTGAAGACGAATGTGGTCAAGGTAAGTGTCATAAATTGCTGGAACTCAATGCCTCTGGTCCATCCAGATAAGGTAAGAAAAAAACCCGAACCGAACCAGACGCCACGCTCGTCAAATCAACCATAATGAAATCCCCGGTCAAGCCATTCAGGCCCATGAGTCCCGTGTCACAACCACAGACAACATTTGCGCCATTTGCAAGTTCCAATGTTACTGAAGCAAGGAACGAAAGAAAAAAAAGAAAAGAAAAAGAAAAAGATACCCAGCGGATCCCTGCCTTTTTCCCGCCCAATGGTCTCGACCCTCAAACAAATATCGCGTGACTCCCAAAATATTGCGTGGTCTCGTCAGTCCGCCGAAGCGCGCACACGTAATCGTACAGTACAACAGCCGCGCAAATAGCGTAATAATACAGTAGAGAAAATAAAGGAAGTGCTCAATCGTGGAACAAAAGAAAAATCAAGAGACAAAAGAAAAGGGATCGACTCGGGTTCATGATCGAACAAGGAAATCAGCGGACGAACTCGGTCCACACAGTGGTGAGCCAACCGGTTGGGGAACTCTCCGGAGCAACAGTGGCCGGGAGCTGGTCGTACTCACACCCCTCCAGGAACGCGAGCACATCATCCCCGCCCAGGCTGGTGGACCACAAGCTGTTCGTGTTGACGACATCCAGTCCATCCACTGTCACGGGCGGGGATGCGCCAGGATGACCCACGGAGCCAGGAGGAGGCAACAACGGCAAGGCGTGTGACGGGGCTGCCGCGTTGATTGGGGGTAGTGATTGGGTATAGGGAGGGGGTGGTTGTGTGCGGTTAAGCCACGAGTTCAATGGCTGCAACCGGTTGGAAGCAGCTCCGGGGCCGTTGTACTGCGATGATGTCGGAGTTGACGTGGAAGGAGGAACCCCATATGGTCCAGGCGGTCCTAGCGAGGGAAGGTTGGGGGACGACGAGTTGTACAACGGGCCATCCGGGTGGTGTTGCAGCGATGGTAGAGAAAAAGGTGACTGCGACTGCAAGGTGCGGTTGGGGGGTAGTGGAAGACTGGGCCGCCGTTCGCCGTCGGGTCCGGGCAGCGGCATCCCCGGGCTGTTGATGGGGACCCAAGACTCACGTCTTCCTCCGGCGCCATCCAAAGGAGGCTCTCCGAGATCTCCCGTCTCGCTGCGGACGGCATTACTGCCTGCGTCGCTTAGGATCGTCGCCCGTTCACTCGCAGCAGCAAAGCCGTCCTCATCCGCGCCAGGTTCGGGCAGCTGGTCCTCGATGATACCAAAATCGAGGAACAGCTTCTCCAGAAGCTTGAATTCCTCGAGCCCGCCTCCCGGCCCGCCCTCGCGGATCGGACGGACTCCATTGACGTGAGAGTCGGATTGGTCAGTGGGGTCCGATTTGCGCGAATGTCGGCGAAAATCGCGTTTGACTTTGGAGAAATAACTGTGCAGCCGATTCAAGGTGCGGAACCAGCCACGCGCCATCTTGAGTCGAGGTCGCATCTCCCGCAGAACGTCAAGTGCTTTGCGGGCTTGAGCTTGGCCCTGCAGGTTGCGATCACCGGCATTCTTGGGGCCCAACACTCCATCCGGATCCATGTGTGGGAAATGAACAGCGTAGATGCCGATGAAAACCGCGTTATACACGGCAAACCCCACGAGAGGATTTTCTACCAGCACTCCTCGGTCCTGACAAGTCACAACCAAGTCCATCATTTGCCGAGCAGCATTGAACAGCACCCGAGCACTTTCACGCCAAAATCCCTCGGCAAGACCTGCTTTTTCCATTGGAAAGAGCGGCTCGTCTAGTGGCCCGACCGGCTCGGTGCATCGTACGGGAAGAAAAGGGATATAGGCACGGTGTAGAACAATCACCGACAGGAAGTGAACCACGTGCATGACAGTGTAAGGAGCAAGGGTGTTGTTTTTGTACATGATGTGGGTGTCAGTGTTGCGGGGGGAGTATTGCAGGTTGCGGGACAGTCCGTCCTGGAACTCGCTCAGCATCGCTCGCAGCTTTGCAAAGCGTGATTCAGGATGCCACGGGGGCCATTGTTCGGTTCTACTACGGGTCAGATGATGCCAATTCCGGGGTGAACAGTCGACAAACCTTCTTCCGCCAGCACACGACCATTTGGCGATACTGCCCCAGATGCGGATTATACGGATAATCCGACTGTGGACGGACTCTTCGGCACCGATCTCCCAACGATCGATCTCATCCTCACTGGAGTCCTTTCGGCGGGAGATGGGTGACCAGGCTTTGGTATCCCCCGGGCCTGCGCTGGGCATGCGGTCGTCTCCCAGGCCGCCTAAGCTTTGCCGAATGCTCGGGATCTGGACCCCCTGAGCACCAAAGCTTGTAGGACGACGTACAGCGGGCTCACTTAAGCGTGACGTCCGTACACGCTCTCCGAAGGCAAATGCATTGTCACTGGGAAGCTGGATGGCCAGCTCCTTCACTCGAATCATGCGCGGTCGGTACTTTCCGCTGCTCAGACATCGGTCGAGAATGAAGCAAGCCCAGAAAGTGCGACGCTTCGTCTCTTGAGCGATGATATCGTCGGATGTTTGCTCCCGTTGTTCGGGAGGACGTCTCGAGAGCCCGAACAGATCGGCTTCCGTTTTGAGGACGGGTGACCGGGGCCCTTCACGAAACGGCATCTCATTCTCCAGCTCGAACGGCAGACCCATTGCCTGAGAGAGCCGAATAGCCATCCCCACGTATAACCAAGCACTCCGACCACGACACATTCCCCACTCATGCAAAGCCAGCATCAGCAAAGCCTGTACGCGCGTCAGGTCGGGCACAGCCAGACTAGCGCCGTCGACACCGGCCAGCCGGCTGCGTAACGCTGTCGCATAGTATTCGGAGGCGACGAGGGGGTTGGAAGGATTCCCCGGTGACGATGGGGAGTGGTAGGCGACAAGTTGAGGATGGAAGCGGGCCGTGAGAGCAAGAACCCCGAGGGGGATGAGCGGATTGAGGTCTGCCTTGGCTGCGGGAGGACTTTGGGCGGAATCGTGTGTCGCCTCGGAATTGTTCGCGGGTGGGGGATGGGACATATTGGTGGAAAGCTGACGCGCTTGCCCGATGAAGGAGGCGGGATGTACGAACGGCAACATGGTGGCGAAGTGGGATTGGAACAGGTCGAAGACGGCATCCCACACTTTGTTGGTCAAGATGTTTGCATCGAGGACGTCCGCGCCGAGCTTAGACGCATCTTTAGCAGCGGACGAGGAGAGACCAACCGTCTTGCGCGAGCGTTGTCGCTTGGGGCTGTCCCAATCCCCGTTGCGCTCTTCGCCCTCCGCCAGGGCGGCGAGGTCCCGTTTCGCGGCACCACCGCCCATACCGATTGCGGGGGCGGGATATACACATTCTCGACCAGAAGACTCACACGCGCGGCAGGTTGTGTCAATGCCAGCGTTCACACATTTTATCTTGCTCCGCCGACAGCGGGCACAGGCAATACTAGATCGCATTCTGATGAAGAGGGTGGACACGAGAGACGGGTAGCCCGTCTCTCTGATAGGATGTTAAGAAAGAAAAGGACAGAGGAGGGAGGGGGGCAGCGATGGAGGGTGAGAAGGGTGGGAAGGAGAGGGACGACAGCCCCAAGGGCCTGCGGGCACCAAGTGTGAGTAGGTAGCAGTAGTAGTGGTGGTGGTGGTAGTTTGTGTCTCCGCAGGTTGCTACAGTTCCCGTCCGCCGTATTTCTCCGGTCAATTTTCCCCGGGATTCCGAGCCAGACGCCAGACGGTCTGGGTTGCAAGGGGGGACAACAGTGATGCCCGGCCTTTTCACGGGCTGTTGTTCATTGTTCACCGTCAGTACCACAACCCGGTTTTGAAGAAGGGGGGAGGGGGAGGAGTTCAGGGATCCACCGATGATGTCCATGACGGCAAGTGCACTTACAGGTGATTTGAAGGATGATTATTGGCGCCGGATCTCCGCGTTTCCTATGCCGGTAGCCACGCAAGGGGAGTCAGATCTGTAGTCGGGGAGCAGCCCGGTAAGTCGGGGAGTTGATAGGGGAGTATGGTTTTGCGATTTCGGTGCGGAGGTGTCTGCGACACAGACAATGCGATGGTAGGGAGGAGGGAAGAATGAAAGTGAAGAAAAAGAACAGCAGGGCAGTCAGAGTGGAGAGGACGTGGGATGAGTACAAGAAGGAACAGGGTCACGGTAAGTAGCAGACGGCCGGGGAACGGGAAAACGGAAACCGAATGCGATGGGCGCGAGAGATTGGGGGCACACGAGGAATTAAAATAAATCCCCCGATGTAAGCAGAGTGTGCGACTGGGGGAGAATGAGTGGAGGATTTGGGGGGGGTGGAGGAGATGGAAAAAAGGAAGAATCCAGATGGAGTCTGGTCGGGTAAGAAAGGGAGGGTTCGGCGAAGCTAGTACGGAGTCGTAGTTTGTGTGGGTGTGGGGAGAGAATGTGAGAGGGTGAGGAAATTGGATGGGGAAGGACAAGAGAGAGAAGGAAGTAAGTAAGTAGGTCAGTAGGTAAGTAAAGTAGATAGAACCATTGAAATGGTAAAGGAAAAATCCCAATCAATCCAATAAAATAGAAAAAATGAATAAAAATAATCAGGATCATAAATAAACTAACCGTAAAGACGGAATACGCGGAGTGTGGGGGAAGAGCCCGACGAGAGAGAGAAAGTCGCCCAGGGTCGAGTCGGGGCTCCGGTCCGGCAAGACGCGCGCGTGGAGAGTTGCGCAGGGGACACACGGGTCTGTCTGTCTGAGTTGGGTAGTCTGGTCTGGTCTGGTCGGTGGTCGGGTAGAGCAGGGGAATAAGGAAAGGGAAGCTTGACGATAGATGGAGAAATTATTTTAGTTCGTTTTTGGTAAAGGTGGATAATGGAAGGTGGATGGTGAACGGACAATGAAAGAGAAGAAGAAGAACAACTCCGGCCGAGGAAATCTATGATTGAATCATGGATGTTTAGTGAGTAGTCAATCCGCAATCCGCATTTGCGGAGGTCCGACATGAGTTAGTCCGAAGCGGGTCTAGTGCGGCCTGAGGATGCAAGGACGCGACCGAGCGGCCGGAGAGAAGAAAGAGAATTTGACTGTGGAGCAGAGATTCCGAGTGCCGAGATGGGAATGAAAAAAGATATACTACTACTACGGTACAAAAGAGAGTAGAGAGAAGAAGAAAGAAAGAAAGAAAGAAAGAAGTAATCAATTTCAAGTTAGCATACAGACAGACCGTACCTGACTGACTCTATATACTTTGAACACAGCCGACAATCATCTCTGCATGGACAGTTGTTGGGGAGAGGGAAAAAAAAGAAAAGAAAAGAAAAGAAACAATAACTACCTAGTAGAGAGAGAGAGAGAGAGAGAGAGAGAGAGAGAGGGATCAGGGAAGAGTTCCGAGTCGGGTAAATTACCTACCCTCCCTACCCTCCCCTACCAGGTAGCCAGTCACTTGCACTGGTCATTACACTGGGTAATCAATCATACCTCCTAGGTACAATACACGGTCTCGGGTGCCAGTTGGCGGCGACAGCCGATGATTGCTTCGGTATGTTGGCTGGGCCATGCCGTTAGATGGATGATATTGTCTGTGTTCTCCCACACTATTCAGGTACCAAGGCAATCATGGTGGATGATGGTGGATGATGGTGGATGGATCACAAAGATCGTCAGGTAAACGAACTCATTTTGTCGTCATCATCATTCCCCGACGCGACTTTGCAGACTTGAGTTCACTCCTGATCTGATCTGGTCTGATCTGGTCTGGTACCGACCGACCGACCGATGATGGAGGGATTGGATTAGACAGGATGCCGGTTAGCAGCAGCCGCGTGTGGAACGTCACTTGACCGCCATCTGGCCCATTCCATTACCTAACCTGCCTTCCCAGCAAATCCCCCATCCCCTCCAGTCTTGCTCCCGGCTTTTTGTCGTCGATCGATGTCAGTCCCCGATGATGATCTGGAGGACATTGATGGGTCAGCCAGGGTCATAGCTAGCATAGCGTCAATAGCTCAAGGTCTCTTGCATGCAATCGCTTATTGACAAACGGGGGTTGCGAGATGCACGACAATCCAGACAATCAACAAATATCATCAACCAACTCCCACACCCCTCATCAAAACCGTTACAAAGAATCCGGGGATTGCATGACGCGAACCCCCAAAAAGACAATACCGCCGACCCGGTGGCCGCAGGCTCTTCCTCCGCCATTCATTCATTCATTCATTCATTCATTCATCTATCCGTTCAATCATTCCTTCCGTTCCATGTCTACTATAACAACGACCCCTACCATCCACCCATCCACCATTTATCCAACACACGGCCTGACCATACTGCTGCTGCTGCTGCCGCCGCCGCTGCTGCTAAACCACCAGTGACAGTCCACCAACTAACCCAGCCACAGTACCCCGGAATGCAACTTGAAGTCTAAACTCAACCCCAACCCCGGAGGAGCAAGTGACACGGGTCAACCCCCGGTCAAGCCAACGGGACGGCGAACGCTAGAAGACGGAGAAATAAGAACGACAAGGAGGGGCAAAAAGCAACGGCAACTGATTCTCAGCCGACCACTTTCGCGATGAACCTCGGGTATCGACACATCTGATGGGCCGGCCAAGAAGCTCAGGGCTGACACGACCAGACCTTTTCTTCTTTTTCGATTTTCGTTTTCGTGCCCCAGATCTCGTTCGCCTCGTCGCGGAGGCGATTCTTTCCTCGGGTGTCTCTTTTCCCCCTGCATCGGATCTCCCCGCGGGGGAGCAGTGAGATGAGATCAGGATCAGCACCCCCTTCGCCAGGCGGTCACTGGGCCGGACATCTTCTGCAGCACAAGCTCTCCCTCCTTGTTCTTTCGACTTGAGTATCGTCGACCGGACTGAATTGAACGGAAAACCGTATGTTACCCTGGACGGGATTGGTTGCCACCAGGGATATGGTACCCGATCGACACGATCCCGGAGACTCCTACTCGCTGACATTCAAGCCTCAAAGGGCCTGTGCAGCCCGGTGGCCATGGTCCCTAGTTGGTTATGCCCCCTTGGTTATGCACCCCCAGTCCGGTTCTTTTAAAGTGATTCCATCGTAGGATGCTACCCTTCCCTTTTAGGAGGACATCTTTTGTACCTTGCTTGTACTTTGACTACCACCCTACCTAGTACCACTTAACATGTTCCTAAGCCGACCGATCGGAGCCAACCCGGCAAGTCCCCGCGCCCACTGCATTTAACCGGTTATCCCGTGGCCGCTGAGTCGGGCCAACCGGGGATGCTGATTGGTCTCCACCGCCACCCGAGGCATCAAGCGACCCGACCCCGCAATCACGGAGAAAGGCTGAGAAGCAACAGTCGACTTATTCATTAGTCATTCCTGAATCCTCATGCCCTGACTGGGGCAATCAACGCGCGACTGCAGGACAATTTCCCCCATTTTCCCCAACTCTCCCACCTCTCCCAACTCTTCCCCCCCCGGAGGTCGACCGATGTGACGACGGTGTGCCCTATTCCCCGTCTAGAAGGGAGACACTAAGACTGAGGAAGGAAGGTCCCTTTAGCACTAAGCCACCAACATGGTGACATGGTCCTCAACCTGCTGATGTTCTTTCTGCTTGCAGTAAGTTCACCCGCCGCCTGTCAACCCGTTTGGTTGCTGGCTCGGGAACCTGACGACGAGACCTTACCGTGGATGGGATGAGAAGACGCTGGTCGGCAAACCAGCATGAATGAATACACCACCACCACCACAATCAATTCCTTACCCTAGAAAAGGTCTTCGGCAGAGCATCACATGCGCCTGCGAATACGGAGGACGAGCTCTCCTGGTCTGCATACCACCCGAGGATCATCATCCTGACACCTCCTTAATCAGACAGTCACTTCTTCTTTCTCGTTCCGACTGGATTTGAACCCGTACCAGGGGAAAGCGAATCAATCACACGGGAAATGAAAAAATGTGGGAAAACAGAATCAAGTTAAAAAAAAAATAAAAAATAAAAAATAAAAAAATAAAAAACCTCTATGATCCCATGACCTGGCCCCAAGACAAACCCAGCCAAGCCGTGCCCAGCCAACCACCACGCGACTCCCTCTCCACTCCGCCCAGTCTTACATCTTCTTCCATCTTCTTACTCCAAGCAACAAGTTGAACAAGCCCTCTTCCTATCCCGCTTTCGTCATGGTTCGGCTTTTCTCCCCCAGGCGGGCCCCCCGAATCGGCCAGGCCCGCCAGTCGACAATGGCCGCTTGACGATTCGCCCGCCCGTCCCATGCCACGAGCCAAACTAGGCCTGAACCAGGCTAGCCGCCTCCCGACCAAAGCTCGCCAGGCTTGATCTGTCGGGCCTGAGGCAGCCCAACACCACCGCACCACTGATTCTTCTCCGGCTGCTTCGGGGAAAGGTGGGGAGCGTCTGGGCAGTGGGCAGTGGGCACAACTCTTTTCCGGGGCCGCATTTATCCTTCCATTTCCTCTTCCTCCCCCCCCCCCCCCAAACGGATAATTACAGCTTATGAGTAGAGCTTGTCAAGATTATGGTCTATCCAAGCTAAACTAGTAGTATGCATTCAGAAGTAGAAGATCATCACTAAGGCCCATGATTATAAGCTGAGAAGGACGTGTGCATGTTGAGAGGCATGCAGAGCCAACTTGTTTATTCGCGGGAGTCGGATACGCCAACCCGATAAGACGCCGGGACGGTCGTTGCCTGAGGTTGTACCTCTTGCCTCGAGGTTTGAGCAGCTGCCCATGCCTAGATAGTCAGGCGCCTCAGGCCACTAGTCTCTCTTATCACCGATGGCTCCATAGGGCACGACTGATAGATAAAACACGAGAACAGCCCCTCTATATAACCGAGAAATGATGGTTAATTCATCCTTACGCATGCGTCTCTCTGCAAGCGAACCCCGTCTTACCACAACAAAAAGCACTCCACGTCTCCTTCACTGTAACTGTGTTACAAGCGTAGCTGATGATTCCCCCCTAGTAGCACTGGCTGCAACGACAGATATAAAAAAGGAGCCCTATCACTCTGGAGACCCTTCTGGAGCGGTGTTTGTCCTTGAGCAACAGAAAGCGCCAGACTGACCCAGATCTTCTGATGTCTTCGCTTCTTGGATAGTGGCAAAGGTGGCCACATATCTCAATCCTCACCAAGTCCATCGCCCGAACGAACATCTCACATCCTGGGATCTTCACCTCAAGGTTCCGGATCTGCAACTACCGGACCATTTTCATGGCCCCTCTTTCGCCTTAACGATTTCAATCGACCACATGAGCAGATGTGTCGGTGGGGTTTGATCCTGGCAGACAATATATGATAATATAAATCCCGCCCATCGCCCGACACACATTCCACATCATCCTGTGTCTTGATCTTCTCAAGCTTCATACCTGTAACCATCAAACTATATCTCCGATCGCTCTGAGCTCCACGACGGCGATGGCAGCATTATCGGAACTGCCTCCAGAGGCCTCCTCTGGCGGATAACATTTCTGACGATTCTAACCCCGCCTCGTCGACCCACGAATTCGCTGGCCTTCTTGTGCTACACGATTCCTGTACTCGACTACCCAATCGGACTGTTATTCTTCCTCTCTAATTCATACTGCACTGGTGGTGATTCGACAAATCGATCGCTGGCACTTACCAGCGCATCCGACCCAAGCCACACCACTCTCTCACCAGTCTGACGGTTCCCGTTATCTCGCTTGTCCTTTCAAGTTTAGCAGCCTTGGTCCACTGCCACTGAGTTACTCTCCCCTACGGTGTCTTGCCTGTGAGATCATGATGAAACAGGGTGGCTAGGCCCGGCAACGATGATGGGTCTCAGCCACCGCCAGCACCACCGACCGCGACCTTTGGACGGGAACTCATCATCACGAAGAAACGATGTCAGTGCAAGAGATCATCTCCGGGGATTGGGCAGAGCGCGGGGATGAGCGGTGTACCCCGTACGCCAATCCCTGAGGAGAGCTTGCTGGTCCGTGTTTCATCGCAACCAGGAACATCCCCGTCATGGTACAGAGCCGAGGGGGCTGCCGATTTGTGGCTGGCAGTAAGATCTTCTCTTAGCGTCCCGCAAGATAAGCAAAATCCCAGCTCTCATTCTCATCGCTCGAGGCATCAGTGTGAGCATGAAGCAAAACTCGGGACTCTAGCCATCTTTTTGATGTACTACTTGTCATCAGCGGTTACCTCCTTTCCAGCTCCGACATGGACGAAAGGGCCGATGGATTCTCTTTTGGAAGACGCTCAGCGACGCAATCTGGTGCGGTCTCTGCCGCGTATTTTGGCTTCAGTCTGGTCACACTCGAACTGAAACTTGACTTCTCTCATGATGCCAACGATGCAGCCACTCAGTCACTCATCAGCAGACAGGAGAGAAGTTGAAGTCCAAAGCTTGGGAGACTGCTGGTTTGCGTCTATCGCTCTATCGCTGGCTGGAGAGTCCATGAGAGATAAATGCCTGACGATGGCCCCGTACTCTTCCGCAACTGCGTTCCTCGGTCCTCTATCTTCTAAACTTTTGTCTTTTTTCCCTGCATCAATCTCCTTACCGGCACCAGCGATTTTTATTTACACTTGTTTATTACGAAATGGCATCAGATCCTGAAGTCGCTGCCAGAGCCGCTGCTGCCATGAAGGACATTGCTAGGAGTTTGATGTTTCATCTCGAGGAAGTCCCTGAAGTACAGGCATTGGAGTTCGCTTTCGTGCGAGACAACCAGGAGGCCGAGTTCATTGTCGAGGTCGGGTTCCCTCTCTCCAGCCTGGTTCTCTCACTCAGCTACCAGAGTATCGCTAATAGACCGCAGCCTCCGATAACCATTATCGTGAGGACCCGGCCAGACGCAGAGTATCTGAAGGCTAAGCTAGAAGCCCGACGCAGCGACGCTTTCAAATTCAACGGCGACGACCTCGAATGGAACTTTCCACTCCCGGCGAAACTTCCTCTGGAACGTGCCATCTGCGTTCCCATCACTGTTCGGGTGTTATATCTGGGCGACGGAAAGCTTGATTTCTCCGAACCCCCGGAAAGTAGAATGATAACGATCCAGCGGCTTCGAGATGAACAGCTTGAACAGAACCAAAGAGGCCCTTTTGATGTACCCATCCTCGACGCGTTGCCCGCGCAGACAGTCCCCCAGGTGACTCCGGAATCTACAGCGGAAACAGCCTCAGGCATCGGACAATCAGGTACCGAGGAGGAGGAGGGGCAGTGGGAGGGAGAGTTCAGGGCTGTCTTGCCAATGGTTGAGAGGTGGTGGGCATCTTTTTTGGAATTTTGTTTGAGACATGCCTGTCCCAGTGACGATTAAGCCAGCCAGTCTCCATGCTGCTGTAGTTCTTTCTTATGGCCATGTGCTAAGGTTTTAGAATGACATTACTTGGGGGTACAATTATTCTCTAATCTGTCTGAGAAGGAAGTCAATTGACTCTATATAAACTTGCTCGCTCGTCTCTACTCCTCCGTGTTGCGGGCGCATGAGCGGATGGTAGGCGGCGGGGCGGACGAGAACGGGGACCAGGGATCCGCGCGGATTCCTTTACGCCACATGCACTTCACGAGCCGCTCTTCCTCCTCCTCCGGGGTGTGTGGCGCGGGGAAATATTCACCAAGGATGGGGTGGTCGCTCAGTTTCACAGCCTCGCGGAGGGCCAGGACTTTCTTCAAAGGGCGGGGCGGGAAGAAGCCGGCATCCTTCAGGCGCCACGCAAAGGTATTCAGCACCAGAAACGCCTGAGACGCCTTGAAACAGTGGCGTATTGGGAGCCGGGCTCGAGACACGGCGGCTGACGGCGGGCTGGGCAGGGACTGGGTCAGCAACAGGTCTTTGATATACTCTTGGAAGAGGGGGTCAAAGTTCTCCAGCCGGAACCATCGCGGATCCAGCCCGTTCAAGTGCAGGTCCTCCCAGTTCTCCGCGCCCTCGGCTTCCATCTCCTGCTTCTCCTTCCCTTTCTTTTTCTCACCCTGTGCTTCTTCGACTTCGACTCCGTCGGCGGCCGCGATGGCACGGAAGATCGCCCGCAGGGTGGCCACCCATCGACAACGCCCCGCTTTCTGGTAGTGCCAGCCATCGAGCCCTACCTGGAGATACACGTCGCGGAAGCACTGTGCGGTGAGGGCCTCGACCAGACGGGCGGGCCGCAGCATCGGAAAGTCGCAGGCGAGATGACTGTGGCGGACGGTCAGGCGACGGTCACTCGACCACAGATAGTTGGGGTCATGGGAATTGAGATCTTGAGTCAGGGCGGGCAAGGGCAGCGTGGGGAACAAGTCCTCGTGATGGAAGATACGCAGATCTTCATGGGGCGTGTGGTACTCGGAGCGGCGCACTTCATACACCATATGGAAGACATGAGCGGGCAAGTAATCCACGGGGGACTCATCGCGGGTGCGCAGGGTGGCGAGGTATTCACAGCCCCAGGCCTCTGATTTTACATACTGGGGACAGCGGTCTTGCCAACGGCGCGGGAGCCGCTGCAGCTGGGAGTCCCGGCGGCCGTATTCCTTCAAGGCCTTGACGGCGGCCGCATGCTGGCCCCGGGCAATGACCAGGTCGATGGTCCGGATGCTATGGGTCGTGCAGCCGAGCAGGCGCCACATGCAATCGCCCATCACATGGCTGGCAATCCCCTGCTGGGCAAGCAGCTGCGTAACCGGGGCGATCTGCTCAACAGCATACAAGCCCACCCAACATGGCTTCAGGGGCTCTAGGTTCCCCGCCGGCACAGCCTCAGACCGACTCTCCTCCTGCTCCTCCTCTGGCTTCCACGAGGGCCGAAGCCAACCATTATACGGGCCCCAGACATAGACCAACTCGTCCAACGACGGATCCGATTTCCTCGCCATCTTCTTGGGGTTGTTTGCGATTGTGGCTGTTGAGTGAGATTCGAGAATGACTCTTAACCAGTCTTGGGTGCCGCTATTGAGTTTGTTTGGTATCTCGACTGAGTCGTGGGTACGTCCGGGGGGAGTATTTATATCCATCCCGGGATGCGTTCTGCCACTGATGATGCGGGAGAGAGTCAGACAAAGGACCAGACAGACAGAAAGAATTGACTGATGCACTCGAGAAAATCCCCAGCTATGCGTTGATTCATGTCTAGGATTCTTAATTTTCAACTGGAGGACAATGACGTTACGGCTTTGTTCATTCCAGGTTCATTCATGAATATTGCGCTGATTCTATCATTGCTTTGTTGCATGAGTGTCTGCTTTATTTGGTTTAAGGATTGAGGGGCTGGGAAGGTGAAAGAAAGGGGGGTCCGGGGGTTCTCCCCCGGGACGCTTACCTCTGGTTATAGGACTGTGGTGCCTGGGAAGCTGAAAGAAAGAGGAGCCCGGGGGTTCTCACCCGGGACGCTTACCTCTGGTCTTAAGGACGGAGGGGTGGACTTCTCTTGGGAAGGGGTGATATACTGTCGAGCGATAGCAATGGCTGCAATGTCTGCAACAGTGTGAACCAGCTCTCCATTCACTCAGCCATTATCCGTTTAGGGCTCAGTGCCCCTGATCAGGCCTACGTCTACGTCTTGGTTGCATTTATCGCAATCGCACGACATTCATGATTAATGGCGCACCTGGCGCTCTCAATTGAAGACGAGACAAGCCCGCTAAAACATTTCCAAGGTAAGACGACGAAGAACCCATCCGGGATACGCCAGTAGCCGTGGATCCGCACAACGCCAATCCCCGCGCGCAACATTTAGAAATCATGAGGTGTGATTTACGTGAGTGAAAGGTGCGGCGACGTTCACTGCCGACCTCGTGTCCCCCCAAACGAGAAGAACGAGCCCCATCCGCGGGGCGCCGCGGTCAGCTCAGAAGTGTCGGGCTTCTCGAACTCGCCACTTCTCTCCAGGTCATGCTGCGTTCGCGACCCGGAAAAGGCTTCGGGGCTGGTCGGGATGTCGACCCGTTGCAGTTGGCTTGTCGGGGTCTTGACCGTCGAGGCCCGCTCGAGGTCCGGAGTGACTCGGTCGGTCGAGGAGAGCGCCTCGCGCGTCTGCCAGCGCCGTTTCTTGAAGACGATGAAGATGGTTGTGAAGGATACTGGACGGGGTGGTGAGTGTGGGTTTACTTGAGAGGGGTGTTGGTGGTGTTCTTGCATACTTCCAATGATGATGACCAGGGCGACTATCGTGCACAGGATGATCATGCCCTTGGAAGAGATACTCTTTGGTTCGGAGCCGTCGTTCTTTTGTTCCCCGTCCACATTTTCGAGCACGCTCTGCGCGAAGGCTTGTGCGATCAGCGCTGCGACCACGGGCGCCAGGTATAGCCGCCTTGACAACATGGCAATGTGTGTGTGTGTGTGTGTGTGTGTGTGTGTGTGTGTGTGTGTGTGTGTTTATGTACGGGAGTTTATTGACGATCGGACGGACAAGGTGGTGGGAGATCTTGATCTGCGCGCGCACATTGTGTGACTTCGAGAGTCTGGGTGGGAGAGGAATGTCAGTAGTCGGTGGGGGTGGGAGAGGCGGGGAAGATTATGAAGAGCGGCTGCGGCCGGGCATGCTTTGGTTCATCGTCTTCAGCACATTCACCATCTCGGGGTTGTTGTTTCGGGAAGAAGAGTCGACAGGCTGTGATTCGTGGATGGCAGTCGTGATAGGCAGAGAAGACCTCTGTGATGACGGAGAGTCGTCAGCTGCGTTCATACAACTAGCAGAAGGCGTGTTTCAATTCTCTTGGGCGTGAAACGCGGGAGCAAATCAGCGGCGGAATGCGCTCGGAGGGATGAAGGGTCGGCGTTAGGCGTGGGCCAATGGTTCCGCTTGGTCGGGCCGTTGCCGCCGAGCTTAACCGGGGTTGTCCGTTGGCTTAAGCGCCGTCTAGTCTACTACAGTACTAACTATACAACATACCATGGAACTAAGATTAGCATCCAGGATTGCTTGACGGCCACAAATAGATTGCATGTCTTACATGTCTCGCTTGTTCTGTGACAGGCATGAAGAACCTTCGATCCTGCAGAACACAGAAGCAAATCGTGCATAATCCGCTCATTGTTGCGGAAAGATGGCATTGATGATTGTTCACAACTTCAATCCTCACAGCAATTAGTCCCAGAGCCAGTTGCTGCAATTGATCTTGCTCCAGCAATGAACCTGTCTATTGCAGGAAGGCAGGGAGGCACTCACCTGTACCGGCCTCAGGTGCAGTGTCATGTCTGAAGTGCCAAAAAAGGAAGGCACCCCTCGACCCCGCGGCCTGGATGGTCACGGGCTGAGAATCCTCGCCAGAACTCAGCTTCAGAATTACCAGCCTACCACTATCTTAGCTGGTGCATATCGCACTCTGTATCCTGATTTCGTCCACTCGCTTTCTTTCTCATCCTTTGTGCTCACTTCTGGGTCACTGCTAGGCGAGCACTAGCCCGAAAGCTACGTCAACATGCCGACTAGCGAGGTGCCAGCGATGGCCAACGAGACACCCCCCAACCCAACGATCGCAACGACCGACTCCGATGCCACTTTTGATGAGGTAGAGGAGCTGCTCTTGCTGCAGATGTCCGTGGCCAACGATGAGCCTCTTTCCCCACAGCTGCGAGCTGTAATGGCCACGCAGGACACGACTGCACCGAAGGACGATCCTCGAGAGAGCCGCCCATCGCCCTTACTCATGGAGCGACCCAGAAGTTCTGGCATCGATCTGTCTTCCTTCTCCTTTGCAAAGCCAATGCAAGGCCGTCAGCCTTTTTCCCTTCAGGCATCAGCAACGCCATCCTCGTCCACGGCTACCTTGCACAAAGCTACTCCAAACGAGCATAAAGCGGCCGACCCATTGAGTGAGGCCGGAAGGGGCTCACCAAGGTGTGTTGCACTCAGGAGCCATGCATGTGTACACTGAATATACTGACTCAATGTTTTCTCTGATATAGAAATCAGGTTAGACCAGACATCCAGGCTTCTTCAAGTGGGATCCTACACAAGTCAAAACAGAAATGTACACGGCCTTCTATTATGCCTTGTGGACATGACCCTAATGGTTCAATTATTGAAGCCAACGCTGTACCCGATGCAGACCATTTGCCTACGAACAGCGTCGGACAAGGCGGCCCCCCTTTCGAAACCTCGGGTGAGTAGCTCCGACTACTGGGTACAATATCTCTGATACCAGTCGCAGAGAGAGATAACGAGGCACGGAAGACAGCTAGCCTGCCAAACCACGAGCGAGTCTCGCGGGCGTCGATACTTAGCAAGACTGAGGGTTGTGAACCATCCTCTGGTGACAGGCTCGACGGACCCGACAAAGTCCATGCGATACAGAATCTGATCCCTCAGAAGCAACTTCCAGAAGGCACTCCGATGGCTCAACTACATCGGGTGGAGCCTGAAAGTGGAAGGCTTAGAGTCTCTAAGCGCCGTCGCTCCAGCAAAGGTCAACACCCACGCAATGTCAGGCCGTCACATGCACCATCAGAAGATAATGTCTCATCCCTGTCAGAAGAGCATCTGTTTCAGTTGTTGAACGGCCGCATCAGGGATCGCGAAGAGAATGAGGTTGCCGCCGTCGAAATGAAACAACAATTGGAGGCTAGCATCTCTGGCCTGACGGAGGAGAACCAGGCGCTGAAGAGCCAGCTTGAGATATCCGATAAGCTTATCCGGAGAAGGAATTCCGAGATGCGAGCTTACAAGACTCAAATTGATGCTTGGAAGTCAAAGCTATCGAGCATCAAAAGCTTCCTCAATCAGCTGGGTTCCGACTTCCAGACCCTCCGCGGTGATGCGAGCCGACTCCTAGCGGCGAAGAAAAGCGCTGAAAATGAGAGATCTGACATCGATTCGAACATCAGTGATGTCAGGGCTCAAGTAGCGAGAGTTTCAGAGACTGCCAATAAGGGACGAGTGCAGGTTTTGCGCTCGGAGAATCAGATTGACTTGCTGAAACAGGCCCTCTCCACAACCGAAGAGAAGACCAGATACGTTCTGGGACAGCTTGCCGATGAGAAGAAGAGGACTAGGCTTCTCGAGTTGTACATTCAGGAATGTTCTCGTACTCAGGTCTTAAAGCTTGGTCAAATCAGAGCTGATCAGCAGGGGATCCTAAGACGATTTGAGACCGTATTCCAGACCATGAGTGATCAGGAGAAGACCGCCCAAAGTGCTATCGAGAAACTGATCGGTCCTAGCCTGAACAAATGCGTCTCAACACTTGATAGTCTGTGCAACAAGGTCTCGGAAAGTGATACGAGCGGGAAGGAATGCTTTGATGGGTTTCGAGCTGATATAGCACGGTGCGCTCCGAAATTATGGTCATGTAAACTGAATGCTAACCATAACTCGATAGAATGGAAAGCGAATTGACTCAATTGCACAGCTTAATCAACGAAAATCGTGCAAAAGATGCAAGCTGTATGATGGATCTTAACCAGCAACTTCTGAGTGCCACAAATCAGATTGCGGACAACTCAAACCTGGTTGAGCGAATCTCTACAAGCGCGGAACATCTTGACTGTTTGCAAGAAGCCCTTGGGCGCTTGGTACCATTGACCGAGACACTCAATTGTTCTGTCGACGCATTGAAAGACAACGAAGCTAGACTTTTCGACCAGATGACGCATCTCGAGGCAGACCTGACTGAGACGCGGATCCTCAAGAACGCCGAAGCCGCAGCGCTTGAATCCACGCGACATGAGTTAGAGAAGATCCAGCTGAAGACCAAGATGCAGAGAATAACGGCGGAGTCAGAAGAGATGACAGAGAGTCTAAGAGCCAAAGATCTCGAGAACAAAGCCATTCAAGCCTCGCTGCTCGAGGCCGAATCGAAAACCCAAGAGGCACAATCCCGCGTTAGCCAACTTGAATCGAACATTGCTGCCCTGCGAGACGAGGTCAAAAAGAAGGAGATCCAGGTCCGAGAGGAGTTGAGCCGAGCCAGTATCGTCGCTCGCGAACAAATCAAGGCCAGATACGAGCAGCAGCATCGCGACCTGTTGAAGGACAAGGCGGATCTAGCACAAATGGTGGAATTCGTCACGAAGCAACTCAATGACACAAAGTCAGATCTGGTACAATGGCTTCTCTTGACCGATGATTGTCATGTGTCTAACGTTTCACAGGCTGAATCCAAGAGCTTACGAGACAAGGACCGGGCTGAGCAAAATCTTCTAGTGAGTGGTTTCGGTGACTACGAGGACAACCTCTAATAGTTATAGCTCGAGTCGAAGTCAAAAGAAATCGAGGAGCTGGCCCGCCATCTGTCCGACAGGCTCGCTGAGTTAGCGGAGCAAGAGAAGGAGCTGAAAAGATTGGCGGAACAAGAAGCTTCAGGCCAAGCGCGGCATGCCTCTCTCCTGGCTCAACTCGATGAAGCGAACATAAAGACTACCACACTTGAAGATGACCTTGCTAAGACTCGTGAGGATAGAGACAGAATTGCGACAGAGCTTCAGCATAGGCTCGACGCACTTCTGCAGGCTAATTTAGGGAAACAGGAGGAATGCGTCAAAGTCCAAGAAAAACTCACAGCTGCCCTGATAGAACGAGCGGACCTTGAAAGCAGTAAGCTCAAGACAAAGGATGAAATTTATGGGCTACTCAAGCGAGTCCAAGACTCGGAACTTTGGGTAATCAAGCTGAAAGAGATTTTAAGTCGAGCAGGTCTGGCGATACCTACCGACTCGCTCTCAGAGACATGGGGCAGGCTCGAGACGGTTCTGCTCCCTACAATCAGCAATAGCGCTGAAAGTGAGCGGGAAAGTCATAAGAAATCCGATGAACCGAAGACTGGTAGTACCGGGGGGCTGCCACTTCAGGACAATCTCGACGAAGCTGAGCAGAACGGTTCCAGAGCGAGAAGAATCATTACCACAGTACCTGACAGCCAGGCTACCATTTGTCCTTCACCTGCAAGGCGAAGTGGAAAGACTGACAATGATGAAGCTTCAATAGACTCAATGTGTTTGCTCGAGCCTGGCATTGTCCCATTTTCAAGCATCCAGCAGCACTGCCCTCCCGCCGACTGTTTGTTCACGGAAAGCGAGAGCTATGACCTTGCAGCCATGCTCATTTTCACCCCTGACAAGAGTGCAGTGGCAGGTGGCTCAGTCTTTGCAGCGACGCCGAGCAAGTGCTCCGCAAACCTGTCCACGTGTGAAGGGAAAGACACAGTGGAACAAGACCCGAGTCACTGTGCAGACAAATCTCCAAATGCTGCAGCAGAAAACGACAAGGCGAGCTCGCGCGGAGGCGATAGAGCGCCCACGGTGCTTAAGTCACGCGTATGTGATGAGAAGAATAAGCTCAGTGATAACAGAACAAAGCACAGAACGGTCACATTCGAAAAGGAGAGTCCAGTGTCTCAACGAGGAAAACGCAAGCTATCTAGTATGGAGATTGGCTGCAGCCAAGGTAGCTCGGCAGTAAACGTCGGCGAGGAAAGCTTCATGCGCTCCCGGCGGACATACTCCAAGCAGCAACAAGAATCGAGAAGGATTCAGGAGAAGTCAAGTGGCCCAGCAGCGAGAGCTTCTGCCGGAGACACAGCGCACGACGTCACCGAAGCCGGAACCCCGCGATCTACAATCAACAAGAGGACCAAGGTCTCTTTTGACACCATTAAGACGACATCGCAGACGAAGACAGTCACAGAGTACTTCGATCGCAAGTCGAGTCCTGAGAAGCTTGCGTCTGGAAGCAGCAGACCAGCGCTGAGTGACAGTCAACCTGGATTCCAGAAAAAAACCTCTCGAGGTGGCAGAGGCAGCGGGAGAAGATCTCGAGGTGAGTGAACTCCGTAGATCGGTGGAACATTCATCGCTGAAGTGATAAGGTGCTCGGTACAACGCTCGTTTCAGTTCGGGGAAGTAAGCCTCGGCAGGACGATCGTGATTAAGCTTATTTGGCACGCCGACAATTTGCAATAATCTTGTAATGACCTCGAAACGCCCGTCCAATTTGTTGTATTATGATGGTTTTTTCATATCCTTATGCAGCATACGTGTATGTTGATGACATGTGCGATCCATATGTGCTTTGAACCTTGCGATTCATGGAAAATGTGTGGAGATTGTTTCCTTGCAGTGGAGATTGCATTGACAGGAATTTGCGATATATTGAACATTGATGACCCAGATTGTACTGCTTTAAAACGCCAGAATGCAACACCAAGAAAAGCAGGCAGCTGCGAAGAATGCAGAGAGAATTCTGAGTGTATCCCCCGGGATCCAACGTAGCCGTTGCGCTGTGTAATATACATATGATCATATCTTCGACATCGGAGGAGTTTGCGACGATGACTGCATCGAATTTGGGGACGATAATTATGGTTTCCCCGTAGATTGCTCAATCCGAACGAAGAGCGAGAATGGCACCGATACATGCATTTTGCCCAGCTTGCGAGGTATATATATAGCTCGAAAGACGCTTCCCGAAAAAGACCACCCCAGCCACCGTCATCGAAGCAATGCGCGAATCACTCACTCAGACCAAGACCGCGCGGGAAAAGAGACGCTCGCGAGCGCCCGGGCCCCCGAAATTTATCGATTCCGACCACCCTTGGTCGCCTCGAGGAAGAGCACCTGCTTCTTGACGACGGGGTCGTACTTGAGCATGCTGAGCGGGCGGTGCGCGCGCGGCCGGACCATTGTGCGGTAGAAACCCGTCATGGCCATCGAGATGAGGCGGACGGTGATGGTACGTGACTTGCCTGGTTATTTTCCGGGTGGGTTAGTTAGTCTTTTGTCTCGGTGCTTTCGTCTTTCTTTCCCGCTTGCTATGGGGGTGTTTGGATTTGGGTTTGGGTTGGATTCCGGGAGGAATGTCGGGTCAACTGTGCGAGGAGATCACGGTAGCACTCACTTTTCTTGGCCATTTTGTACAATAACCGATGATTAGTGTGCTGGTGATCAACAGATTTGGGATGGCTTTTGCGTGCGGAGGTTGCGGCGGAGGTGAGAAAGTTTGGTGGGCGTTGCTGGTTTGCGATGCACGTGACCTTGGCGGTGAGTGAACGGTCGGTGGGTCGGTTTCTTTCTTGATGGGGTTTAGGGCGGTGGAACGGGTCGGATGGTCTGGGTCTTTCTACTAGATAGTTCTTATTTTTTGATCTGGATGGGTTCTTCTTGTTGCCATCAGATTGTGTTCTCCTGTGGCCTCTTTCTCTCAGTGCTTCTTGCTCATCGTCTATGTGATCCTTGAATTGGAGAGAGCGATTGTGCCGTGCATTTGGACTATGAGAGCACGTGGATTGGCTCTGCGGGAGGATCTAAACCTTTTTGAGTCGTGATCGGGAGACTCTTCTGCAGACGATCTATGGGTTAAAATCGTTTGTCTTGTCTTTGCTGAAATGCTATGGATTAGGTAATTCTGCTTGCTGGATCTAGCTCTTTGTGCTTGTCAATGCACCATATCACTCAGCCTCCAGCTGATCGATTCACCGACTTGTCGACTACCACAAGCTTGAAACTGTTGAGCATCAAGTGTCTCTGTCATTCAAGGAGGTTGTTCGCATGAGTCACCTGTCGCCATCCGCATTTCCACGGACGGCAAGTACAGCACCTCTATACGATATACAGTTTTGAAGCTTGAAATTGGGGATAAGGGGGGGCGGTCGGTACTTTGTTTCTCCCCACCACCACAGTATTCCCCATCTTGAATCAGCAATTTGCACTGGGACAATGCCGAAATATAGGGGTCTGAGCACCATCCGATTCAAAGACACAGTGTTTAGATTTCGGCTGGCACATTAGACTTCTCTCGGAATTGTCATGCGACCGTCCCATACGCTATTGGTGCTGTCATCTTTGAGATTTATGCTGGGACACAAGCCACACTTCATCGGACACGGAGGTTTCATGCTATTTCCACGCGATGGACTACCTACTTTGTTTCTATTGGAGCATGCTGGCTATGACTCAAGTGGAAGCTCTGCCAAATTATCCTTGGCTAGGATGGGCGATGCACTCATGGAGGTAGTGGGTTACTAGTTCGGGTTTTACTTATGGACAGGTTTCAATCAAATCAATAAAGGGCATGTGACTGCTCTCTTGATACATTCTCTGAGTAATCTCTCTTCAGAGAGCTTTTTCTTCTTTTTTTTTTTTTGTATTTTTATGGTTTTCTGATGCCGCTAATGAAACAACAAACGCAGAGCCTGCCTGTAGGCAGGCCTCAAGAACCAACGCTCTCAATCTAATATGCTTAAAATGCTATCAAACTGCTCAAAGACATGGAGAAATGCAAGATTGAGGACCAGGGGGGCTCAGCGGTATTATTACGCTGATAGAATAAGAGATTCTCGAGCCCGGCGCCTGGAAACGGGAGGCTTATGAACTGGTCAAAGGCAGGGAGAACCTGCGGTGCAAGACGAAAAACAGGGCCGACATTATGTTAAAGAACGAGAATCACAACTTCACCTCCTGCTTGTAATTGAGCTGCGGCTGCGCATGCAACTGCTTACACAGCTTATAGTGATTAGGCCGTGTCTCAGCTAAAAGATTTAGTAGCCCAGTTTTAATTGCCTTGATCGTGCTAGGACTCAGTCCTCGATCTCCGAACTCATCGATGAAGTCATCGTAACGCTCCGGCTCGAAGACATGCAGCAGATAACGCAAGATATCCTGTGGACTACCGCGTTTAGTTGGGAGGGCAGTTTCCCAGCCCGAAGCCTGCAGCCGCTTGAACGCTCGATCTCTAAGGCCGGTGTCGCCCTTGTGATGCTCAGAGGCTGTCCTATTATCATGATCATTGTCCAGCTCCTTCAGCAGCTCCCACTCCAGCATCTGGCGCTCAAACTGCATGCGTCGGCTAACCAAGAGGTCCACTAAATCCTCTCCCTCGAGTTCCTCGTCCCCGCCTTCCATGAACCGCTCCAACTCAATCCGGCAGCCATCGACGGCACCGGTCGTCGTAACGGGATAAAGCTGCTTTTCCGGCAGGGAGTCCTCGTACTCGCGCACGAGCGCCTTCTGCCGCTTGGTCATGACCTGATAAACGCAGCTCCGGAACTGCGGGCGTCGATGGCCGTCGTCACCCCCGCGACTGTCCTCTCCCTCGACCAGGAACCGCGAAGGAAGGAAAACGGTCGGTTCGTGGGCCCGCGCCTCGCGCTTCACTTGCGCTTGATACCGAGGGCATTCGGGGCTAGCGCAGATCCCATTGAGCCACCGGTGGGTTCCGCAGCAGCGCCGCGAGTTGTCCGGGATCAGCGGCAGCCCTAGGTTCTCCATGCGCGAGTTCAGCACCGCCAGGCATTCCTGGCAGGTCTCGCCGTGGGAGGGCTCCTCGTGCTTGGAGCACCGGGGGAGTTCGATCATCTTCGCTGTGGAAAGGATGTCTCTTTTGGTGGTGATTGTGGTAGATGGGGTGTTGTTCACTTGGTGGATTTCTAGTGGTGTTCTAGAAATTTGAGTATTGTTGGTTGATGGGGATTGAAGGTGGTCTGGGGGGAGGGGGTGGGGGGTGGGGGGTTAGATGCGGCTTTATATAACGTTTGGGAGGACGTTTTATTTTACGCTGGGGTCGTCGTCGGACTGGAACCTTCCGGGTGGTCTTTGTGCTCTGGGGATAAGTTCTCTGGTTGAGGCAGTGCAGTTGAAGGTGTTCCTGGAGAATTACTCTTCGTGAGATTGAATGCGTATGAAGGGGAGATTGTCACGGGAGTTTCGCTATTCTTGTTATGGACTACCGTCTGGGTGATAACAAAGAGATTAAGAGGATATATTCAGTATCTGATTTGTTGGACTAAAGCTGCAGCGTGAGGGCGAGGGTTAGCTTTGTGGATGCGCCTACCCCCACATAATAAGCTAGTATTCACTAATGGAGATTTTATCCTGGCTTTAATGCGGCCGACGCGGGCTTTCAATCCTCCCGATTGCTTATGGAGTGATCCTCTCATCGATCTGTTACGTGTGCTTTCTTCCCTGTCTCGCTAGCGCAGTTTGAACTTTGGAGTTATAGGTAAGCAATCACCACGAGAGACTATTGTATTACCCAGCGCAGGCTTCTCTAAGAAGGAAGCAATGCGCTTGAATCCTCTCCCAACCCTTTTTTTTCTGGGCTGATGGAACACTTGAGCGACCTGAGCTTTGAAATCAGATGGGTTACTATCCCACCCTAACACGCCGGTTCACAGGACGTGTACCTGTTTAGTACCAACGACCGCTTCGGTCTTCTTCATCTCATCGAAAGTCATCGTCGTCGTTGTTGTTAAATTCAGTATCATAATCAAGATATTATCGAAGTCGTTGTCGTCAACGTTCCTATTCATGGGCTCACTGTCGCGAAGACAGCCCATGTTCACCAAGGGAGGACGTATACAACGGAGCCAACGCCTTCGAACGTTATCTTTCCAGCATGTCTGATCAGAAACTTTGTTTGAACTTGGACTGGATCATGGCCTGCACACACAGGATCAGGTTTTCCTGTTTCTGCAAGCGTATCGCGTCAGGATAGCATCCGATCACCAAACAAAATGGAACATTCGTACCAAACCGACTGAATAACCAGGCATGGTTCTTTCTAGCCCAACTCCTTGGATGTTATATCAGCGCCTACATCGTAGCAATACCACTAAAGCCCTCTGTTCTTGTAGGTTCTGGATGGCCCGTGAGACGGTACTCGTATCCGTACTGACGGTTGATATCTTTTAGACAGGAGGCTTTACTCCTCAGGGACTCCAGAGGCGCTCCTTTCTCTCTGGAATCATCTTCGGCGGTGGGATCCGTTACATCGTCTAACCATTTATTTGATATCGAACCCAAAAGCACGCATCCAGACTATCTCGGCGTTTGTCGCTTGACGAAATCGTTCCCAGACCGTCAGGTCTCCCTGTCTCTGCGTGACAAATGCCGTTCCGCTTACCATACACCATTATTGCAAGCTTCGCCATTTCGAGGTCGACATCGAGATTCTGCTGACGTGTCTAGCCAAATACATCCTTCTAGATGTTCGATGGTTGGTTGTTTTTCCTGGTCAGAACCCTTGGTATTTGGCATGCGACGGTCTTTGGACGCAGTCGTAAATGGCGTCGTGCTTGGATCCGGTTGGGCGATTCATAGAGGTTGAAGCTGTATTCGGACAACGGCAGGGTGATGAGATCAAACCGTTGTTCTCAGCGTCCGTCTGCTGTGAGATCAAAATTGCTACCGAGAATGAAAGAGCCGACCTTATCGAGGAGGCAGTGATTGTAAACCGTTGCGCTGCCTGGTATGGTGGAGTTTTCGGAGTACGGGCACCATGCGTCAGTCATGCATAGTTGTCTCCCGGTTGGTTGACAGTTGTCTTTGGGACAGTAAAGCGAGGGACACCGGACAGACAGTCTTGACGGTAGGCATCTTGTGTCGTGGCCTTCGGCAGCTCTCAATAGACAGTTCCACAACCGGCCTGCGTAAGTTTCTGGGCGTGAGAAGACAAGATTGCCGCTTCATTTGCTCGGTTGGAATCACGGTATCAGACCTGTGATGCGGGCACCGCAGATCTCGGGAAACCCGTCCCAGGAACACGGCAAAGCCGGCTGACATTCTACCATCTGTAGGCGTAGTCAGATTGAGTCAGAGTGGATGATTATTGGAATTATCATTCTTGAACGGGAGGCGATGCTACCCGCGCTCTGATGAAGAACGGGATAGACCATGATCGTTGTTCTGGCTTCGTACGTACATATCGTTACTTCAACTGGCTGACTCATACGATAGGCCGACTTTGTGCTGATGGGAATCCTCATCCTTGGAAGGTTCAGTCCAAAAGATGTTTTCCTTGCACGCCGAACCGATGTTCGGGTGCTCGCTACCTCTTACTGATATACTGTTGTATCCGCCGTGATTGCAGCGCATTCTGTTATAGAAGAGGTATGTATCTAGGGCTGGATTCGTGATCAGCTTCGGTCTCAAAAAGAGACTCGGGAAGTCTGCTCGCTTACCTGGAATATTTGTCTTGAGAGGAGGGACGTGAGGTATGAGGATCTTTCGGAGTGTAGGTGCTCAGTGTGTAGTAGGCTTTTCATCAAAAAAATGAGATTGATGTCCAGTGTGGTCTGGGATAATTGGTATTAAGGGGGTCGCAGGACATAGAGTCAGGATTCTCACTAGAGGGATGAGTATGTGCCATCAATAGGTAAGGGAATGAGCTTACTCTTATCGTTTTGATATCCTTGGTCGATAAGTTCACATTCATCACTCACACGACGCAACAATGTGAAGTTGTGATGCATCAGTCCCCAGGCGCTTGGTGTCGCGGAAGTGTACTTTCAAAGGGCAAAGTGTGGTCAAAGGAAGCTCTTGTAGGCCATTCATAGAACCCGACAACGAAACAGCCATGATAACGGTCTGAAAAATGAGAAGTGAAGTTTTTCTTGTACTCCATATTATTTGCGTCTTCATCCATAAGCTTTTTTATTCTTATATCTTTCAGCTTCTTGAGCAAAGTACTTGTAGTCGGTTCGCTCTCAGACGTGCGGCGGTCGCTGACATTTTTGCGCTGGTATAACTGGCCTCCAATGTAGCGGTTAGAAGAGACAGTTTTTCGGCTTCTGTACGAGATTGACGAGCTAAAAAGAACCAGGGAAACCAAGAAGGGAGCAAAGGGCTCAGACCAACCAGCTACCTTAGGCTTGGCTATACCGATATGCTAGGTTCCCCTTCTCGGCAATGACATGCTACCATCTATGGGCAGGAAGAATGATTAGATGAACGATAAGCAGGGCTCGTACAATCTGTACATCTCTTTCCTATGTTGGGGATGCGGGTATGTGCACCCATCCTCAGGGTTTTCATCTGCTGGGCAGTACTTTCGAATAGGGGTTTCCTCGTCGTTCCCTTCCTCGGAAGAACACATGTTCGACCTCCTCTAGACCGCTGATGTCCACATGGTGGTCAGCAGGCAGGTTGCCTCGGCCTCCGAGAACAATGTCCTCAAATAGTTTGGAGAACACAGTGCGAATTCTTTGAGAGGTTGAAGGCATCGTGACGGGGGACTTGATGTGGTATGGAGGAGCTGAGTACAAGAGGATGGTGTTGTATGAGATGGTGTAGACACGTAAAGTCACTCAGCTGATGAGGCGTAGTCATTGAACATTTTACTGCTGAGATCCAGGTGTGGCAGCGCAGCAATACGCGGCCCTTAGCCCGCAGCAAATTGTCGGTACGAGGCGCTGAGCCACGTCCTTCCGATTGTCGGCACATTAATAGCCATTCAGAATTCCCTCCCCATACTCCAGAAATTGCAGTGCACAGGCAGTGCATGCAAAACGCCAAGGTTGGACACACGTGTAAAGCAGAGGCAAGGACAGGACGAGTGTTCTGTTTCTCGGGAGCCATGATGGAAAAACGACGGAAACTCCACCGAAGCAGGAAGGCTATTATGATGTCGCTTTCCCATGAGAATTGTTGTGGCACACGTTCCTGATGAACGTCCTCCACGTTTCTGAGGCGTTGGGGATCCGCACATCCATTGCATTGCTCTTGCGGTAGTTTTCCTCAATGCAAAGCTCCATGAATGCTCAGTAACTGCTCTTTTTAACCAGGCGTCCTCGAAGAGCCAAGCATGACCGGCTTCTTCATCAGATATGATATGAATTGCTTCAGAACTGGTTGCGTTCGGTCGATGAGACCTGACCTTGGCAATGATTACTCGCCTGGCAGCCTCCTCATGGCTTTTTGATATCGAGCAGAGTGGCCAGTCTCGTCTCAAATCCTGACATATCAACTGGAAAGATTGTTGAAGGGTGTCATGGTCCCCAGCTTTATCCAGAGAACCTGCGGATGTCCGCCGGGGCGAAAATATTTAATAACAGCAATGATTATTTTGTCGATTCCCATGCAGCCAAAGACTCGTTTTCTATGCTGACCTCTTTATTGGCAGCCAAGCCACATGATTCTCATCTATAACAAGATCTTAGTTAGCGAATAGTTGCTTCTGATCAGGGATAGACAATTATCCCGGATTTTCAGGTACGGCATATCCAGAGATGGCCACCGCGCTCGGTTTGAGCACGTCCGGTGTCTTTGCGTTTCGAAACCAGTTCCACGTCTCCGCCCCGGATAGCAAGCTTTAGGGTTTTACTCCTTGGATCCTTGTAGATACTCTGGTAGAGATGGTCAGATCAACGAGGCAGAGGCTCATACGCTGAGTGGGGCAGGGTGGGTCTAACCTTGTAAGGAAATCGTTGAGACAGTAAAGAGAAGGATGAAGGAAGAGGAAGAACGAAGTGTAGGAAGAAGGGGTGGGATGGGATTACGATGGCTGTTGTGGATGATGCATAGAATATAGAACTACTATAGATGAATGCCGTTAATAGTGAATGCGGGGAAATTATGCGGGGTGAAGACACAACTCCCAAAAGGGATTAGCTTGTTGGATAGTAAGTATCATTTGTTTGATCCCCCCTTCACTTTCCTTTTCACCTTCACGGTTCATGTCAACAAAGCAATTATTTCCGTCTTCACTCTGCCTACTTTCCTCCACTTGCAGTTGCAATGCCTCCCCCAGCTAGGCGGAGGACTCGTCTTGTTACAGGCTGGTAATTGGCCTCCTTTCCCTGTATAGCCAGCGGTGCAGGTGTGGGTCTATCCACTAACTCTATCCACTAAGTCTTTGTGTCTCTTAAGTCAGTACAATATCTACTTACTAAATACATATCGTATTTTCTCGATTGCAGCTCGGCATTTGAAGTGTGGGTCCATACGCCAACCCATTAGGAGGTGCCATACTTACAAGCCCTTCAGGCGACACCAACGACACCATCGACTGTAGACGAGGCTACAACATTCGATTCTGAAAAGGTCTGGATCTACCCGCGGATAGAGCGACTGCGTTTGCCAAGGAGAGTCTGTGCACGGTTAGTACTCACGAGGCAGACTAACGCAATGTTGGCTAATACAATTCGCACGCCCCAGTTGTTGGAATACAATACTACCATATTGCAAAGATCATTCTGGCATTTGCCAATTATTCGAGTTCTGTCCCCGGTGCAGAGAACTTCAGGCTATCCCGAAATACTGAGGTTCGTCAATCTGGGCAATGCCTATTTCATAGTTCTATGCTCACGACGGTCGGCAGAAAACTGTCAGGCACCACCTCTTCATGGTCCTTGGCTTGGCCAAATCTAACCCCAAAGCTGAGAGCACTCTTTTCACTGCGGTATGTATCGCCTAAGATCATCCACTGGGATTGCTAACAATCACATACAGGGGGTTGGGTCATTCGACGTAAAGAGGATCAGGAAGCCGCCGATGCTCTTTTGACAGAGATGGAAACCAGGACTGGCTGGGATGTCACACAGTCTATCCAAGCTTTACGACAGCAATGGGCAGGCGATGATTCTGATTGCTAAGACAATGCTCGGAGTCCAGCCGAGTGTAATCTTCCCAAATTGATCATGAGATGCATCCCAAGTAGTATACTAAGCGATGTGCTACGACTGCGTGAAGATATTCGCATTACTGTGAAAGCTTGAGGTCATCCAGGTATGGCGTCAAGGCACATATCACTTGCCAGGAAAGGGCGGTCACAGGGACTTCATATACATGATTAACACGGTTGATCCTTTCAAAACCTTATCGGCAGCATCTTCTGATTCGCTGAAAACTTGGCTAGCTGCCGGTTATGAGCACCAGCCTGAAGCTTAATGAGCCACCGCGCTGATCAGAAACCGCCCATGACAATCAACCGATTGGCGAGGAAATACTCCGTCGAGAACTACCAGCAAAAAGTTCCGCTACGCCGAGGACATTGGCTGGTTCTCGCATATCTCATACCAATACCTCCGTGATGAAATCAAGATTTCATCTTCCGAGTCCATGATCTCGGACTCCAGCCCACACATTGGGTCATTAGACTTGATTCGCATGCAAGACGGCATTCCACTGGGTTCCAGGGTCCAGTTCTAGCGGTGAAGGGGACTATGACGGCAACTCAATATGAGATATCCTATAATATTTATAGAACAGACTGCACTAATCACGTTGCATGATTCTGTGAGCCTATTATGGGTCGTCGTCATATGCAAGATGCATAGATGTCGAACAACAATCTTGATCGCTTCTGATATGGCTCAAGCGAGCACGAGACTGGACCCTTTCTTGCCATCACCATCCTCAACTCGGGCTCAAAGCCTAAGCAGCACTGACCTTGCGATGACGTCTGACCAAGGGTGGAGAGTAATTTATCCACGTGGTACCATTAACAAGTGCCAAGTTATATCTGAAACGCTTGTGACCGACGACCCTGACCTCTCACACCCTCAGTTGGCGTCTTCGTGATCGCTTCCATTCAAGAACAGTACATTCTAACGGGCAAAAACACCTTACTGCTTAGTGAAAGAAGTCGTTATCAAGTTCCTTGATCCACCGACCGACCTGAGCTCACTCCTCTCACTACGCCGGTGCGACCAAAGCGTGCCTTCCAACCGACCGCCCAATGCCGCTCTTTCGCAAGCGGAGAGGACCCTCCGCTGTACTGTCACGGCCCGATGATCAGGACAAGCCTGCAAAGACCAGCCACTCAATTCGTGCACATCTCAATGGCAAAAAGACCTGGGCTGCAGCCCATCGCGGTCCCACTCCAGCGCTACCCAACAGTAGCGGGCCAAGTATAGAACAGGACACCACCACCCTGGTTTTCATCCCAAGCTTATCCAAACCCAAGCAGTCGCTCCTCTGGCCCAACGTCAACCCCCCGATTGACTTCCTCCTCTGTCTGAACGAGAAAGCCCTCGAACAGCAAGTTCTTTTGAACCAACCCCGGCAAAGCACCAAGATGATCGATACGAGCCGAACCCAGTCACCACCGCCACTGCCGGCGAACCTGGCCGCCTCCCTCCTTCCGGGCTATAACGACGTGAGCGGCTCGGTCATCGTCGACTGGAACGGCTACCCACATTTCCTCTCGCCGCAGGAGGAACAAGACCGGAAGCTGCAACTGGAGCGTGCGGTGGAGGAGCGCATGCTAGGGCTGCCCCGGCGGACGGACTTTGCGTGGGAGCGACCCTGTCACCAGGATCACCGTCAGTCTCCTTCTTTACCGAGGTATACACCAGGGCCAAAGCAGCAGTCACAATCGCGGTCTCCGCAGAGCACGAGCAGTCATTGCTCCGTTCGGCGGTGACGTGGGTCGAGCGTCTACTCCGATACTGCGCGAGTTGTAGTCTGGGATAGCCATCTATATCACACCTCCTCGACCTTCGTCTAGATAAGAGACGAGATACACGACATTGGCGCTGGGAGCCTACAGGAACGGCACTTCTCCTCTACGCCTCGACGACCTCAATTTGCACCTCAACGATTAATGAGCTACGACATGAATGAAACATGGAGAACACGGGCATGCACAAATGAAGAAATGGTAATGATGGATAAGATGGAACTCGGATCAGAGTCATGCTAAGGCGGAGCACTTTTTGAATTGATTCCAATCAACACAAGATATATACACCCTTTTCAATGGGAAGCCCCATCAGTACAAACAAATTGCTACAAAGTATGCTAGTACGCAGCCTTCTGCCGAGTCTAGTCTAGTTCCGGAAGAGTCTCAATCCGCCCTCCTCGCGATCAGCATCGCTCTCCTCATCCACAGCATCCTCCTCATCCTCACCCTCCCGTAGCAGCCCACTAGCCGTGTTCCCGAGCAACGAAGCGAAGAACTCCTCGCGGGCGTGACCGGTCCAGGAGCCACGGTCCTCGGGCGCCATGAAGTTCTGCAGCTTTTCGTGGACGTCGAACTTCATCTTGCGGCCCTTGGAAGCGCGGGTGTCGACGTCGCGTTTGACCTTGTCATTGCGCATGCCGGTAACCGGGTGCACAGCCGACAGCCGCGAGGGAAGCTGCAGGTGCAGCGAGTCGAGGCCGTTGGAGATGGCGTCGGACGATGACATGCGCTGCTCGACCAGCTCACGCAGCAGTGACTGGTAGAACACCGTATCGTCGTAGAGCGGTTGCTGCTCGTCATCGGCGGCGGCGGTAACATCTCTCTTCGTCGTAGAAGTCGAGTCCCCATTGGCAGAGGAGGAGGTGGTGCGGGCGCGCTTCACGGCGCGGATACCCGCTGTCTCGGTCGCGACCTGCGCGTCCAGCACGGCCGAGATCGTCTGCGAGCCCGAGCCCGACGACGCAATCAACTTGCTGCCGCGCGCGGGCGCGTTCGCACCCCGCACCTTCTGCGACCACTTGTCCAGGACCGCGCGGCGGTGCGCCAGCGACTCGGCCTCGAGCGCGGTCATGCGCTTCCAGAGCGAGGCCGACGAGGTCCCCGGCGTGACGGCCGCGGGCCGTTTGCGCTTCTTGTCGTCTTGCTGCTGCGTGTGGTGCGCGTCCGCAAGCGCGAGACGTAGGTCCTCCAGCGTGGACCACAGCGCGAGGGCGGCGCTTTCCGCGGATTTGATCGCCTCGCCGTCCAGACTGTCGGTGTCAGCCTCGGCCTCGGCCTCCGCGGCTTCGGTGTTCTCGGTACTCTCGTTCGCGGGTTTCGGCTGGTTGACGGCGAGCGTGAGCTGATGGATGGCTGTCAGACCCTTCTGCAGCTTGATCCGCGTGTTGAGGAGCGCGTCGAAGGTCGCGCGCTGCTGCTTCACGGCTTTGCCTTTCGTGGCGTCAGCCTTCGCGGCCTGCGAGATCGTCGCTGCGATAGTCTTTTGGTCGGAGGCCATCAGTTTGCGGAGCTCTTCGCGGTCGTCGGATTTCTTGGTCGTGGAGTCGTCGAATTTGACGCGGCGGTTGGGCGTTTCGTTGTCGGAGGCGTCAGAGTCCTCCTCCTCGTCCGAGTCCTCGTCGTCGTCTGAGTCGGACGGGAACTCATCCTCGTCCTCGTCCTCGGATCCTTCCAGCTCGTCCGACTCGTCCGTGTCCATGTCGTCGAAATCGACCTCCCTCTTGCCCTTCTTGCCGGCCTTCTTGGCTGGTTGGGCGGTTTCCTCCTCGCTTTCGTCGGAGATGTCCTCGTCGTCCTCATCGCTGCCTAGCTCGAGATCTTCGTCATCATCCTCCTCATCCTCCTCATCATCGTCCTCGTCGCTCGAGCGAGCCTTGAATGGATCATCATCGCTGTCGGCCTCCAATGCCTCCCTGCTAACCTTCGAGCCGGCGTACTGCTTGCCTAGGGCAATCGGATCCTGTTTGCGAAGTTTTCCCTTGCTGGACGATGTTAGCGCCGACCGCGTTCATTCTACCCAGCCGATACAAGCATCCGGCGACAACGACAGGTACCAAGTAGAAACCTACCCAACAGCTTGATAATGCTCGCGTCCAGCATCCGCACCCCCCGCATTACCCCCCTCATCTTCGCTATCCTGATCGCCGCGATCAAGATCCTCGGGATCGAAATCTAGAGCGCAAAACAACAACAGTCAGCCTCCACCAGAACAGCCAGGGAGCAAACACGAGACGATCAACGTAAACACACCTCTAGGAGTAGGATCCTCCAGCTCAGCGAGCTGTTCCGCAAGCGATTTAGGAGCCATGCTGAAATGTGCAACGCAAACAGTTTAAAACAAAAGACTCTGCAAAAGGTGCTTGCTGTGTTCCGCGGCCGACTTTTTTTTTTTTCTTGTTCTGCCCGAAATTTCGGGATGCGGTCACGGGAGAACTAACCCGATCCAGCCAATATGTATCTGTGAGGGGCAGGTATTCCCGGCGGTGAAGACGGATAAACCGGCAGTATGAAGGGACGTCTTCATCGTATTCTCACCGCCGCAGTGCAATCGCATCGCGAACCACCAGAAACTCCGGCATCATGTTGAGCAAGAGGCTGTTCTCGACGTTCCGGGTGCTGCAACATGATAATCCCTTGGTATAATCTCTTCTCTATTCTTTGTCTCGTGCGAATTTCTAACGCTGAAGCGACAGGGCCTCCCCCGCTCCGGCACGCCGCCCTCATTCCCTCGCCGCCGCGGCCTGCCCGAGAAGCGCAAGATCCGGGATGTGAAGAAGGTGATTGCCGTCTCGTCGGCAAAGGGAGGCGTAGGGAAGTCGACCATCGCCGGTGCGCTCTCTTCTTGCATAATCCATCAGAGACATTTCTAACTCGCCCGCCGTCACCAGTCAACCTGGCGCTGGCATTCGCGCGGCGCGGCATCCGCACCGGCATCCTCGACACCGACATCTTCGGGCCCTCGATCCCGACCCTACTGAATCTGAGCGGCGAGCCGCGACTAGATGAGAGTGCGTAATCCCTCTTCTCCCTCTATCAACACCAGATATATATCGTCCCGGGGGAGAACCCCCGGACCTCCCTTCTCTTCAACTCCCTGGCACACCTACCGTTATATCAAACACAGAGATATAAGCATCCCCGGGGAGAACCCCCTTCCTTTCAGCTCCCTGGCACATCTACCTACCTCACCACAACCCAATAACCAACTAACAAAAAAACAGATAACTGTCTCCTCCCATTAACAAACTACGGCCTAAAATCAATGTCAATGGGCTACCTCCTCCCACAACCTTCCCCCCCCTCTTCCACCCCCCAATCATCCCCAGACCCAAATCCAATCCCAATGGACAGCACCCCGATCTCCTGGCGCGGCTTAATGGTCACAAAGGCAATGCACCAGCTCCTCCACAGCGTAACCTGGGGCGCCCTGGACGTGCTCTTCCTAGACCTCCCCCCGGGAACCGGCGACGTCCAACTAACCATAAACCAAGAGATACAGCTCGACGGCGCGGTGGTGGTGACCACGCCGCAGGACATCGCGCTGCGGGACGCGGTGCGCGGCATCGGCATGTTCCAGCGCATGGACGTGCCCGTGCTGGGCATGGTGCGCAACATGGCGTTCTTCAGCTGCCCCTGCTGCGGCACCGCCACCGAGATCTTCGGCCACGGGCATGCGCACCTGAAGGGCAAGGAGGAGGAGTGGGGCGTGCGCGCCGAGTGTCGCAGGCTCGGCGTCGAGTTTCTCGGCGATGTTCCGCTCGATGGTGCCGTTTGTGCGGATGCGGATCGCGGGGTGCCGACTGTTGTGGCTGAGGAAAATAATCCGGACAGTAAGCGCCGGGGTGCGTTTTTGGAGATTGCGGAGCGGGTTGCGGGGAGGGTTGGGGTTCAGTGGTAGCTTTCTTTTTTCTAGGTCTCGGGGAGAGAGGGGGAAGCGGGGGTGGGGTTTTGTACAGTATGATTAAGTTAGTGTGGTGTGGTGTATATACCCTGATGGTTGTGTTGATTCTCCGAGTGCTGATTCATGGTCCACGTGTAAGTGGACCGCTTGCTAAATGTATTGAGTGCATTAACGAAGGTGACACTCATAGAACTAGACTAAATCGGGTATTCACAAGACTCAACCAACAGACCTCCCAGGACGAAGAAAATAACAGTAGTCGTGTGTATGTACAGTACAGTATAAATGGGACATCTAACAAAAACTCGCGCAAGACAAAATCTATCCTCAGCGCGGCACATATTCCTCCGCCGTCTTGAAATATTCCCGGTCAGGCATGACCGGCCGCGGCGTCGCCTCCATCTCGTTCCCACCGTGAGCAGCGCCGGGCGTAGGCACCTCCCCCTCCCCAAACTCACTGGGGAGAGCCTCGAACGAACGATACGCGGATTCGTTATCACACGCCGTGCCCAACACCCCCGTGGCGTTGAGGACCGCGCGCGTACTGGCAGCATCGACCCCGTTCGTGGTCACGGCGAGTGACTTCTCATCGCCGATCGTGCTCGTGTCTTCCGGCGGCTCGGTGGTAAAGCCACTGCGGATGGTGCCGGACCCGTCGTTCGACGAGGGACGTTTGCGGAGTCGCGCCCAGGCGGGATCCGAGATGTTCGGCACCGCGCCCGCTTCATGGAAGAGGGCTCGGGTGCTTGCGTTCTCCTCCTCAAAATTCTTCCCCTCGTACCCCGGTAGGACGAGCAGCGGGCCGAAGTTCTCGAGCGAGGGTGCCTGGGTATGTGAGTTCATCGATGGATCGCGCGCCTCCTCCTCGGACGGAACGTTAGTCCCCGAGGAATCGCATCCATTGCTCAGACCGTTCGGCTGGGCCTTCGTGGTGTGTGCATTGGAAAAGTCCTGCACAGAGGCGCCAGTCACTGCAGCCGCCTGCTGGGTAGCGGACGCGTTCTCGTCCGTCTGGTGCGCTGCTTCGGCTTTCATCGACGCCCCGGCTTGGCCCGCGTCGACGCTCGTCCGCGCAGACCGATCGCCCTTCAGCTGCTCCTTGACGACGGTCCGCTCATCATGCTTGCTGGCCATCTTGCTCCACATGGTCATCGGGTAGCTCTTGCGACCCGTCTTGGCCGGCAACACGCGAGGCACGCTTCTCCGGGCAGCCAAGGCGCTCGGTGGTGGCAGCTCGCCTTCGAAGTTCTGGAGCCCATACGCTAACTCCTTGATTCGTTGCCGTTGAACACGGAGTTTCTCCTTCGCGAATCGGGTGTCCCACTCTTTCTTCGCAGACATCCACTTGCGCACGAGCACAGGGTTGAAGACCCCGACTTTAGAGGGAGGGATCTGGAGCACGGAGCACGAAGATGGAGGGTCCAGGTGGTACACATTGCCCTTCTTGTCTACTCTTTGCCGGATCATGCGATCCTTGAACGCTGGGAGAGGGTCGCCCGCCTTTCCAATGGAATCGACGGGGGTGTGAGCCTCCGATTCCCGCTTGTTAGGGTCCTCGCTGCTGTCTGTATCGCTCGATACGTTATGGTCATCGACTATCTCAACCTCGGTGTCTTGCGCACACGCCAGGGCCCATGCACCAAACTGTGCAATAGCCCGGTACATATACTTGGCAGGATGCGTGAAGCTGAGAGTCGGTGCTACATGACACAAATCGTCCCATACCTGAAGTTGGACGTAAGTCCCCGAATACTTGTGGAGGGTTTCGCGGTTCGGATCGTGCTCGTCAAGAAAAGCGTCCCCGGGTGGGTATGCGGCCGGTTTGGCGGCTTTGTGGGCGACGTAAAACTGCTCATCCCTCAACATCTCTCCACCCCCACTCTGAATCAGCAGTGGGGGTAGTCCTCCGAGGGAAGGCTGGAAGATGGGAGAAACGAGCGGGTGCGTCAGAAGTTCGTTGGTCGTATACATGTGAATCTGATCCTTGATCACGACCGTTTCTCCGTCTATGGGAATTGTGATCTTCTCATTGTGGATTTCGGTAGACTGGCGCTGGGCATCGGTGCGGTCGGCCTCGGACGAGCTGCTCTTGTGCACCGAGTAGCCCCTTTCTGCTGTTTTCTCGGATTGGCTATTTTGCTTGGGGACCGCATCGCTGGGTTTGGCCGGGTTTTCCATGAGTGCTTTCTTCAAGGAGGCGAGCTCATCTGCGTTGGGAGGAGGCCACGCTGTAGAAGGCTTGTGCATGAAACCGTAGGGCGGGATATAGTCTCCGGGATTATCCTTGACAATACTGGGAAATGAATGGGTCAGGTCGACCCATGGCGAAATCAAGATTGCTCCTGCCGGCAGAGGAAGTCCTTGGTCGCGGAGGATCACAAGCATCCTTAACACGTTAGTGGCAAGTTCAAATGTATAAAGGTTTCAACCTACGAGAGAACGAGGCCTCCTCCAGCAGAGTCGCCTGCAAAGATGATCTCCTTGGGCTGATGCTCCTTCAGAAGATACAGATAAGCTGCCAGCGAGTCCTGCAGGCCACAGGGAAATGGGAACTGTGGTGCCAGTCGATATTTAGCTAAAAGATGGTTCAGCACTGCTCAGGGTAGGCGCTTTTATCCGATTATAGCATGGAAACTCACTGGCATAGTTAGTACATGTTGCTCTATTAAAGGAACAGTGGGAGCTTACCGTGCAAAAACCCGCCCTTTCAGCTTCCGCGCATGCCGCTGCATCTGATACCGATGCGTATCCAAACTGCCGAAGAAATACGCACCACCATGGATATAGAGCATTATGCGCTTCTGGCTGGGATGATCGCGACCCGTCCGCTTCCGCTCATTGTAGTCATCCTTCATCTCGATCCACTCGGCCTTCAAGTCCTCAGCGGGGCCGCGCCATTGCCACCATTCCTTTCCGCCGACGCGAGCGATGCCTCTCGGACCGAGCTGCTTGTTGACCGCATCTGCCGCGCCCAGCAGACAGTCCTCAGGCACGGTGACGGTTTCGAGCTTCACCCAATGCGGCGCAGGAACTCTCTGGCAGGAGAAGGTTTGGAGGTCTTCCAGGGTGTGCTTGGAAGCGTACACGAGGAATTCGCGCAGGATGCGAAGACTTTCATCGTAGGAGATGTGGACGTTGGGCTTGTGGTGCAGTAACTTGCGGTGGAGGTACTGATGGATGTGAAACGGGGGTCAGTTGGGGAGCAACGGAGATGAAACGCGATGGAGCAGCGTTGGCCGCGGATGGGAGGAATGACCCACATGCGAGATCAGGGTCTGAAGAACGGTCGGGGTGAGGGCCAGACTCAATGCGAATGTATTCAGGGGCATGGTTCTGGTGCGCTAGGTGGTGATCGAGCAAGCTTCAGACGAGGTCATGAAGCCCGAGGGAGTGGAGAAAGGCGAGGTATATGAGGTATATAAGGTGAAGTGGAACGGAAAGAGTCCAGGAGGAGAGGGGGTGGCAGCGCAGATAAACTAAAGGAGGGATGGAAGTAGCGGAAACGCAGGGAGACGAGGGGGTGGGCCAGGAACAGATCGAAACAATCTTAATAGAACAATTGACCAATGCCAGTCGAGACAGACAAGGGCTGGGCCCTTTTGGGTGGGTGAATGAATGGCTGTGCTGCGAGGAACAACAACACAGAGCATCATCAGCATCATCAGCATCATCGTCATGGATCCTCTCTCTTTCTTTGATTCCTCAGGCCCAAGCGAGGTGATGTCATGGCTGACCACATGCCGCTAGTCCCGTTGCGGAAGCTGCGTTGGTTCGACTGGAGCAGCGAAGAAGTTACGCATCTGTCCAGACAATTATCGCTTGTTGTTCAGTCAGGCAATCATAGACAATCACTGTCTGGCTCATGGAGGATAATTGCGACCGATGGTTGTCTCCTCGGTCGAAGGAAAAAGGAGGGAAATGATCTGTATGACGCCGAGTCGCCGACACGAGTGTGCTCCAGTAGCTTCTCCATTGGCCCACTTTTGCAGCCAAGCTTCTGATAAGGACCCTTTGCTGCATCTGGCGAATAGCCTGCAGCTTATTCGGTGACCGCTATAGCTTCAGCTGGGTTCAGCTGGGCCTGGACGCAGGTGGTGTGTTGTCCGACTCTGAGTTTGAGGTCTGACAGCAGGTGGGGTTGGACAGATAAGCAGATTGAACAATATATTGTAAGAGCAAGGAAGACACTCACCGCCAGGCTGTTCTGCCACACAGCAGTCAGGTGATCGGCTGCTTTTACCCAGTGTATGGGTCGATGAAGCATTATAAGATTCTATATAATGAAATAAAATGAATTAAGATTGAAATTAAGAGAGCACTGTGTAACTGTGTTAGGAAGCACATGATACCTCCGACCCGATCTATTTGCCCGCCATGACGTCTCCATGAGCGGGTTCTCCTCTCCGCACTATCTTATCGCAACCGCAATAAAAACTTCAAACACCAACACTTTCCTCCCTTCCACCACCTTTACTTTGACCTCCACCTCGACTCATCACCAACAATCCAACCTCGAGCAAACAAGCACAGCACCCCCCCAAAATGACCACTCCAACCACCGCACACCCAACCACAATGAAAGCCTGGCTTTACACCAGCACAACACCAACCCTGGAAGCCAACCTAACGCTGCACTCCTCCGCGCGCGCACCCCCATCCCCGCTCCAACCATCTCAGGTGCTCATCCGAGTCCTAACCGCAGCCCTAAACCCAGCAGACTACAAAGTCCCCGCGATGCCACTCATCTCCACAGCACTGATCCGCAAACCAGCGAGCCCCGGGCTCGACTTCGCCGGCGAAGTCATCTCGACGGGCAGCAGCGCCGACACCAGCACTTTCGCAGCAGGGCAAATCGTCTACGGCACGCTCGATCTACCCACGCAGTTCGGCTCGCTGGGCGAGTACCTCATCGCCCGGGAAACCAACATCCACCCGGTGCCGGAGGGGGTGAGTATCGACCACGCGGCGACGGTGGGCGTGGCGGGGATGACAGCGTGGCAGTCGATCGCGCCGTTCGTGACGGCCGACGCCGGGGAGCGGGTGTTCATCAACGCCGGGTCGGGCGGGTGCGGGATCTTCGCGATCCAGATTGCTAAGGCGCTTGGGTGTACCGTGACGACTACCTGCTCGACGAAGAATGTCGAGTTCTGCAGGGAGTTGGGCGCGGATGAGGTGATCGATTATACGGCGGAGGATGTCACGGGGGTCTTGAAGGCGAAGGGTCAGGTGTTTGATCATGTTGTCGATCATATTGGCTTGCCGGCTGAGTTGTATAATGAGTGTCATGCTTTCTTGAAACCTGGCAAGGTGTTTGCGCAGGTCGGCGCCACCCGGTTCCCGACGTTCGCGACCCGGTTGCTGCGGCCGGGGTTCCTGGGCGGCGGAAAGCGGAGGTATTTGCCTATCTTCTGGAAGCCGAATAAGGAGGATTTGGTGAAGGTTGGGGAGTTGATTCGCGACGGTAAGGTTAAGGTGGTGCTGGATAGTGTGTTTGAGTATGAGGATGCGCCGAAGGCGTTTGAGAAGCTGCGCTCGGAGCGGGCGCGCGGGAAGATCGTGGTGCATGTGGCCAGCAGGGCTTGAAAAGTTTGGATTGTTTTCGCTGGTGCGACGGGACTTCTTTTCTATGTACAGTATAATGATATTGTGGGGGTGGGGTCAATCACCCCCGCACAGAGAATGCTAATCTCATTCCTTCTTGTTCAAGAAGGTCATCGCGCCCACAGCCATGGCATCAACGGCCGTGCGCAGCGTGGGCTGGATCACCGGCGCGAAGAACGGGGAGTGGTTATTGGGCAGCTCGCGCACGACATCCCTAGCCACAGCATCATCCCACGTGTCGGGATCCACGCCGCCAAACGTCCACATCACATAGGGCGCGCCGACGGCGGTAGCCAGCAGCGAGAAGTCCTCACTGGCGGCGGCAGGCTCGGACTCGACGAGCCCGTCGGCAAAGTAGTCCGCGAAGGTGCCCTTGAGGGCCTTGACCAGCTTCCCGTCATTGATCGTCGCAGGGGTGGAGTAGGTGCGCTTGACCACGGGCTTCTCAACGCAGCCGGCAGCCTCACACTCGGCCTCAACGATGCGGTGGATGGAGGCGACGATGCGCTTGCGGGTAGCGGCGTCGTAGGTGCGCACGTTGAGCTTTAGATCGCAGTAGTCCGGGATAATATTGTGGGCGTGGCCGGCCTGGAAGCTGCCGCAGGTGACGACGGCCATCTCGCCGGGGGTGACCTCGCGGCTGACGATGCTCTGCAGCTTGGTGACGACGGCGGCGCCGGCGACGATGGGGTCGATGCAGGTGTGCGGCGCGGAGCCGTGGCCGCCGCGGCCGAAGATGCGCACGTCGAAGGCATCGGCCGCCGTCAGGAAGCGGCCCGCCCGCACGCTGACCGTCCCTGTCTTCATGCGCATGACGTGCTGCGCCAGCACCACGTCCGGCTTGGGGATCTTGTCGTACAGTCCGTCCTCGAGCATCGCGCGCGCTCCGTCCAGCTGCTCCTCCGCTGGCTGGAAGATGCAGATCAGCGTGCCGGCCCAGTGCGCGCGGGCGGAGTGCAGCAGCAGCGCGCTGGCCATCAGGCTGGCAACGTGTGTGTCGTGGCCGCAGGCGTGCATCACCGGCATCGTGACCCCGTCTGCGTTCTTGGTGGTTTTCGTGCTGGCGTAGGGCAGCCCGGTCTTCTCCTGCACGGGAAGGGCGTCCATGTCGGCGCGCAGAAGCACCGTGGGCCCCTCGCCGTTGCGGAGCACCCCGGCTACTCCATGGCCGCCGATGTGAGTGTGGACCTCAAAGCCGAGGCTCTGGAGGTGGTCGGCGGCGATGGCGGCAGTCTCTTTTTCCTGGCCGGACAGTTCGGGGGACTGGTGGAGGTGGCGGTAGGTCTCCTCAAAGGGTTTCAGATCCGGACGGTATTTCTCAATGATGTCCTTCATGGTGTCGGAGGGGGCTGAAGCTCAAAGTCAGAGGTGTTGGAGGTGATGGGTGATAAGGGGAAGCGGGGAGAGCGGGGTTAGATGCAGTAAGGTAGTAGTAGGTAGTGACGTGGTGGAAGCTCACCTAAAATCTGCATGATGGCTGTGGGGAAACCAATGGTGTTTATATGCAGGGAAAACAAGGATGAAGTTGCCAACACGACAGCATTGAAGGTCGGCAGTCCATGCGAACCAGCGATTAGGCCGATTGCCGAGTAGCTAAGAGCGGGGAGGGTTCGATAAGTCTCCGATTCCAACAATATCATGCCCGATAAGCTACGGCGATCGGCGGAGCTGACCGCGAGTCCTGCCCCTTCCAGCAACTCGGCTAATTGCCCAGTGTAGAGCTCGGCTATCGGGTTCTTGGCTGGAATGAGGATAGAGCATACTCATACCTACTGCAATTGCAACTCCGTAAGAGGAAACGAAAAGTATATTGGCATAAGAAGCGCAATGTTAAGGTGAGATGATCTGGAAAGTACCGCAAAAGGACAGAAAGCAAAAAGAAATGTTGCTCACACTCGGACTCGAACCGAGGATCTCAGCATTACTAGTGCTGCGCTTTACCATCTAAGCCATGCGAGCTGGTTGGTTACATGGGGTCATTTCTGCGGATATCTGGCTAAACAACACCAATTCAGTGACACTGCAGCTGCTGTGCATCCCCAAAATTCTTCTACCCCGCACAAGCGTTGCAATAACCTTGACTCTCAGCCTCAATATGGTCAACGCTCCATTGTAACCCACTCTGCTACTTGAGACATGGCAATTGGCACATGCGGGTGGGCCCATTCATCCACTGCCGCACCCGAGCCTCCACCAACACAAGGCTTGACATCTGTAGATGTTGCACACCACGCTCAGTAGCAATGAAGCCTGCAGTCAGCTTGAAACAGAAACCAGAGGGGGGTAGAAACTTCTTGGATTGACTTGGGCCGGTTACTGAACGGCATCGGAGGTGTGGAGGTCAAGTTCTCTTCTATTGAGAAGTTCTAAACAAGCTAGTACACTATATATCACTACCTCACGCTATCGTCCGCCTGGCATGTCAAATGAGAAGGTATCAAATGTTGCTAGAAAGTGAAGCAGACACATCTGAAATGATATTCAACCAGTAGATAAGCCAGTTCGCACCGTGGCTGATATCTCTTCATTATTCACTGGCCAGTGAGCTCGGTACCAACCCATTTGTTGAGAATATAGTGAATAAATCCGTTCCTGCCAGTGGTCGAGTGACGCAACTCATTTCAGTCAGTGATCAAGTGGATGGCCTCGATAAGATGTCGAGGGCTATATAACAACCCTCAGCACCCATCATCAACATCCTTTCTTCCTCCTCACATCCTCCAAAACCCCAAGAACCGTTATCCCTCTTCCACCAACTTCGCTCCACTCCATTCTCAAACAACCTTAACCTCACCAAAACAGACCAAACCAACCCTTGATCACACGATCCCACCAAATGAAGCTCTTCACTCTCGCCCTCACCCTCCTCCCCCTCTTCGCCGGCATCGCCAACGCAGCCGCGATGACCCCGGTCAGCAACCTCATCGCCAAGGACCAGGACTCCGCCTCCAGAGAGATGTGCGGCCAGTTCTGCGTCGGGCCCCACAGCTGCCACGGCAAGTGCAACAGGTGCGTCAACCTTACTTGCAAGAAGTAGTACGCTGCTGCTTCCCATCGCGTGAGTCCGATCCCAGCTCGAAAAGACGTACCCAAACCTAACTGACCCGTTTAGAACCAGCCTCACCATATCGAAGACCTGCCTCCTGCCTGCATCGAGTATTGGGGTTCTTATTCGATACTTGGGAATCTGTCACAGAGCAGTGAGATGACTTTCCGATACAGCGCACAGTACATGGGTAACACGGGAGAGCATGGAATGATTGCGGATTACATGGTGGGACTAGCTTGGGTTTGGTACTGGATGGATGGATGGATGGATTGCTTTCTGTGCTTTTTGAGAAACGATGTGGAAGGACTTGTTTGGCCTGGGCTAGGGTGTTCGAGATTGTTTGACTGGCTTTTTGGCTGGTACAGTACATTGGCTGCTTCTTGGTGGTTTGACTGGTTAGTCTTGTGAACGGCCTTGAGTCTAGGATAAACAATCCACCTACGTTTCTTTCTATCATCTTCAGGTTCTAGTTTACTCGCTGCGACCAATCAACCTCGTGAAGGCCACGGAAATCCGACTGCTCGCATAGATCTGGCGTGGTAGACTGTATATCAGCCAGCATGATAAGCCATCAGGTGGCTGTGACGGCATCGATAGACATGCAGCGGGGACTAAAGCAGGTACCGTCACAAGTTAAGAGGCGGGTGAGATTGCAGGGATGGAGGTACGTACAGTAGATTAAGTACTCCGTACATGTAAGTGGATGGCTCAGCCACCATGCCCACACCAGCGACCACCTACCCTTGTATTCTTCCCTCACACATGGGTGTAGTAGGATGTTTACTATCATGCTGTCAAGTCAACTATCTACATTCTACACTTCCTACCGTGTGATTGGCCATCCCGCCTAATACTCTCACACTGACCACTGACAGCCCAAAAGTGGACCCGAAGTCGCACTGTAGTGGAGCTCCCGCCGCGCCAAACCCACCCATCCAGGAAATCTCTGCGAAGAGCAAAAAAAAAAAAAACCACCCATTTACTTGGGATGTAGCATGAAATGCAAAAAGGAAAGCCGAACGCGGGGGTTGAACCCGCAACCTTGAGATTAAGAGTCTCACGCTCTGCCGATTGAGCTAGCCCGGCTGTTGTTGTTGAGGGCTACGCTTTTCTACGGTATATACTGACAGCATACCTAGTAGCCTTGTTGTTGAGATGACATGACAAACCACTCAGCTCAGAGGAAGCGCAGATGATGACGATTGTTCAGCTCCCGTGAAACCCTGGTGCCTGGATATCGGAGTGCGAGGCAGATAACGTCGACTGAAAAGTGGGTGGATGGCCGAGTGAGTATGTGTCAGAGGGGTAGATCCAGCTTTGTGCATCCAACTGCTGTGATATATTCCCGCAGCCGGGATTGGTGGTGGTGACGTTGCGCAATCGGGGGGTTCCTCGGGCTCAACAGAAACAAAAGAAGAAACATGACTGTCCACGCCTCCTCGTGGCGATGGAAGAGCACCGCTGGTCAGCCTGATCTACCCACATACCCACCGACCATCCGCGCAGTAGCCCGGCACGAGCACGCGCTCATGCGACCATCATCGGGTCGTTCGCATGCGGCGGCTTCCAGCGCGTAGGCAGGTGGGATTCTCGAACGAAGATCTCCCACAAGGCAGCAGCACCCGATCGTGCGAAATTCGTGCGAAATTTCTCGAAAGGTCGCAGACAGAATTGGAAACCGTCGTAGGCAGAGCGGTTTCCCTACCGTGCGCGAGGTGATGACGACTTTCCAAGTCTCCGACCAGAGTGTCACGGCGATAGGATACGAGTCACCTAAAGGGTCATTGCGCGCGGTACCTGAAACAGAAACAGGAGGTCGAGCGACCAGAACAACTATTCCGAGTAAGCCTCCCTAGCGAAGACGAGTGACAATTTGTAGAAGGTAAAACGTGCAGGTTGCATTATTCTCGCGATCCAAAACTCGTGGAAGCAGGGAATCCCATCGCTGTAGCGCCCGTATCGGCGGGATTGGGAAGGAGAAAAGACCAGGAGAGAAAACCACAGCCAGTCGTCGCTTGGACGGAGGCTGAGCTCAGCGGAAGGACTCTGGGCATTGGCGAAGAACAAGATGTGATCGAGCTAGTGTAAGGGGAGAAAACCAAAGGGTCTGGGGCTGAGACGGTTGACCCTTTAGCCTTTTGGTAGGGAGCGCGGGCGATCGACGGGTTCGCTCGTATCGGACGGAGGTTGGTTGGCGGTCGAGCCTCCCTCCGGTCTCTACCCCATATCGGTGGGTGTGTACATATTCTTAGATCGCTCAGGGTCGGCATCAATGATCGATAGGGTGCGAGGAAAACTGTAGAGACCCGACAGACTGGAACTGGACAAGACTATTGTCTCGAATACCGCTCGCGGGTGTTGACAGCGGCTGCGTAGCAAATGAGGGCGGGCAAGAGAACCTGGGGCCCGGAGCTGGTCGCATACACTAGGGAGTTCATCAACAATTCATGTCAACCAACAATTATCGGGGGGGTCAAGCCACAGTCAGTCTCGGGATGTTTTTGCTGAATAATGGCGTCATGAGCAGTGAACCGGGAGTCTAGTAGTGCTCGTGTTGGGGAAATTGGGAGAGGGAGGACAAGAAGGAAGATGACGAGGTGGCAGTTGAGGATTGCGGCGCAGGCAACACGAGGGCACAAGCCACAGCTCCAGCCATCCATCGCTCCTTGACTGCGATGATGATGATGACTCGAGTGAACTTAACTAGACTCCTCGGTCCTTCCCCGACATCCCGAAGGGGGATAGGCCTGTAGTGGTGGTAGTGATGGTGGTGGCATTAGTGGCCTTAAGGGATGGACTAACCCTATCTTCTCCTAGTCTGTCCGCCCGGAGCAGTCAGATGAGAATAAATGAAGACAGATGAGGACAGATGAGGACAGACAGGGGAGGGATGATCCATCTTTGACCGACTGTTGCTGACCCCTTCACCAATCATATTCATGGATTTCCCTTCAAAAGGCGATCCAAGTTGTGAACAGTGCACTTCCAACTGGGAAGTGCAGGAGCTGCACTGCCTTCACTTGTTTACTCCACTGCACCAGCCACAAGTCCGACAGACAGAAGAGACAGCCTTACAGTAGTCACCAGGCAACACTTTCCCTCAGAAACTCCTCCCATCAGCTGCCACACCCTCCCTTTTCATCATAGTTATTATTATTATTATTATTCGCATGCTTTTTAATTTTAGATTATGACTGATTCCTCCTTAGCGTCCCCGCTTGTGACTAGATCCGCCATGACTGCTCGTCGGCGCGACCATCCCTCCTGCAGCTCATTTTACCCTCTTTCATGGATGCCTTCCACTCCAGTCATGTCGAACTATATAACCTCCTCTCCTCCCGCTCTACTTCTTGATTTCTATTTCATACATCTGCAATCAAGTCTCTGATCTAGGCCTACTACAATCTACATAACATCATCCAACTCTCCCCTGGTCTGCGATCCATTTATTTGATCCATTCCTGCTACACACCCGTTTCACTCCACACGTGCCTCAGTACTCATAAGACTCGACCCAATCGTCACGCTGTCGCCCTTCAAGCCCACTCGATTCTTCTGGCCCCCAACCTATACCTCCTTTAGGGAGACTGTTTCCCTTCGCTCTCGCCCCCGTTTACGTCGAACCGCAAGCATGCCTCATCAGGTTGAAGAAGTCGTCGAGCCCGTCGTGCTCGTGAGGGAGCTCGAAGACGACGAGCTCTACGTCCTCAACAGCTTCGAGAACCACGCCGGCCACTGCTCCCGGTGTGCCAACCCCACCAAGGCTCGTGAGGAGGACCGATCCCTGTGCAAGCGTGGCCACCAGTACGCGCGAGACGTGGCCGAATACCTGCGCAGCAAGAACGGCAAGATCTACTCGGTGGTCGACCTGGAACGCAACCGATCCACCCTGGTCAAGGTGCCTCTCAAGTACACCGCTGCTCGTCGGCTGTTGCTGGCTATCGAGGACGGTCTGCGCGTGGAGCGCAAGGCGGCCGTTCGCAACTCCGCGCCTCCGGTCATCAGCTACGATGCCACCTACCCCGTGCCTCCCCGACGCACCACAACACAGGCGTATCACCCTACACAGGCCATCATTGAACGCGAGCCTCGATCGCTGAAGCGTCACCGCGCCATCATCTACACCTCCCCTCGCAGCTCGCCCAGCCGAGGCTCTCTGTACGAGGCCGACGCGGCTGAGCGCTATGAGCGGGTCAAGGAATCATCGCGTATCTACCGGCCGACCGACTACCACCGCTGAATGAACGATTGGTTTGCTCTGTGCTTACACCGTCTTCTTATACGCGCGACACTGGATACCTCTCTGCTAGCTTTTATGCAGCCAAGATGCTGTTACCACGCTGTCCCCTTCCCCCCGGAACCCCCGAATAGACTGGTCCGCCGGATAGGGCTTCCAAAAGACCCGCCGCGGCCTTGCTCGATTCGACCCCCAGCCAACAAGCCAGACCTGCGCGATCGCATTTGGATTTGACGTTGGAGATTCGCTGCTACTGCACTTACGCGTTTCTGCAGTACATCGCATGCGCTTAGGTCATTGAAGAGAATTCCAATTCTTTTCGCATCCTTCTTTTCTGCCTGCGATCATCGCAATGCTTGTCCTATGTTCTGCACCCTTCGATCCTTCGCAATCTCATACAACCCAGAAATTGAGGAACAAAAAAAGTTGAAACCATTCAAAATCAAACTTTCAAGCGAGTGCAACATCCGAACGTGAGAGAGAAGAGCGAGAGAGAGAGAGAGAGAGAGGAGAGATCTGCAGTGCGACCATGCTCATGCTGTCTGCACCGGGGGGAAAGCGGAACAGACCTAAGTCGGGGCATTGCACTTTTGATTCTTGCTGCAACCAAATGTACTGTACTGTACATGCAAGCTGTGACTCATTCGAGTCTTGGAGCGCTTGACTTGTTTTGTACTTAGTTTCTTAGCTTCTAGCCTGAATGCTGCAGGTTGAACTGCAGCTCTGGGATCCTCTCCGGGATCGTCCCCTCCTTTGCGCTGTCCCGAACAGGGTCTAGCCCAACAGCCATAATCTATTATTTCTTTTGTCGTGATTGGTGGTTCCATGTGTCCAATTATGTATGCAGTTTGAATCGAGTATCTTGAATGATTTGTCAATTGAGATGATATTAGTACGCGAATGTATAGGTGGCCTGGATTGGGCTTAGTGTAGTTCTGCTTGGTGTGGCTCCAGACCATTGAAGACTTCAGTCAACGTATGCAGTAGTTTCCAAGAGAGACAGTTACGCTACTTACTGTCCAGAACACAGATCAAGGAGGTTACTAAGTATAGGCCTGTCTAACTATTATTACTTCAATGTCTCATCATCGAACAAGAGAGAACCGACCAAGCAACCAGCCAAAACACAACCAAAACATGCGACCAGCAGCCTCACTCACTCCACCACCATCACACCTGCTCAACAAAAACACAACTTAGGGCATCAATCCTCCGGCCTAGAATCCCCTCACCTTGCTCAAAGAAGACTAGGCCTCACCGAATGTCACCGGAGAATTCCTCTCCTTGGCAGGGTAGGAAGTCCCGTAAGGAAAAAAGGAAGGTCGCATCTGGAATCTCCTCTTCCGTACTCCCGAAAGAACAGGATATTCATCCGAGCTATAATTACCATTTACTCAGGCAATATGCATGCACGCCCAGAAACAAACAATAAAACCCCCCCCTTGCAACCTCAACCTTACGTGTACTCATGCACGCTGTCAAGCTCGACAACCTTGTTTCGGTATGCATGATGTGAGATAGCGGATGCCGGGCGGGAGAGCGGCTGCATTCAGCGCGGTGACTGACGACCACCATCATTAACTATTCAAAACAAGTTGAAATGCTCAGATCCTGAAGATCAAGTGCCAGCGCGTAGGTGGCAAGATACACGCACGCTAAGCCTCACTCCCTCGAATACAAGATTCTAGACTTGGTACCGGCCGACCGCTCTTGGATAGGTACGGGTACCCAGGCATTGCGCATTCAAACTCACTTGCCCCGGCGAGGTATTCGATGCCCACCTCTGTGGACACGCCCACCTCAGCATCGTCACGATAGAATCTAAGAGCTGCACACAGTCTAGACTCCGCCGCTAATTGTTGCGTGGTACGTGCGTGCCCAAGTGGAGCTCCCGGACCCAGTTGCCGGCTCCACTTGCGCTGAGCTGTCATGCCTCCGTAGCCCTAATTGTTCTGGTGATGGTGCGTGGTGCTAATCTGGGGTCTGGGATTGGTGGCTGTCAGCTTGTTTGAAGAAGAACTAAGAGGAGGCCTTTATGGATAGTGCGAGGGGTTAGGTAGGAATTGTGGGGTGGTTTGCCTCACTACATCCATGATGGTTGTTCTATAGATGGTGTCTTTAGGATGGGGGTCTGTGCGCTGGTTAATTTTGGATTTAATTAGCATTGGAGAGGGTAGGTGTGGCTGGTGCTTCTGGAGCTTGTTGCTGGAGAAAGTTTTGATGAGATTGGGGATAAGGAACTGGGGTACTACGGCTACTTTGCGACTCTGAACAGGGCAAGCGCGGGCATTCACTTCCATGACCTTGAGAACATAGTAGGATAATGTCTTTGATACTGGTGTGTCTGTGAATGGTCGTGATATATTCAATTATGCAGATAGTCTAGTTCTGGGGCTGGATTCACTTCAGTATTGTTCCTATCTAGATTGAGAGAGTCGTCCTCCTTTTGCCCTTTCCCTTCCTTTTCACATCTCAATCTCCAAACGCATAGCATCTCTACTTATCTGCTACATCTAATTATCTTTCTACCCAACGGGCTCTCTACGTGTACTGTCATTTCATATAAACCGATAAGTCCAGTCCGAAAGATCATTGAGCCTAGAAAAAAAGAGGCTACCCCAGCTCCATTCCCTGGATGAAGTACGCACGAGCAATGGTATGAGCAAACCCGATCTAAGAAGTCAAATAGAGAAAGAGCTCGAGAAAGACATTAGTAACCTCGGATTCATAGAGGCCTAAACCAGCATTGTGAAGCGTTTAAGATCGCCGATCTTCCGTGCTTCCCTATTCCGTCAGACTCAAGCGTCGGGCCAATCACTTAATGGACAATGAAATTGCAAGTGTACGGCCTTGCAAGTGCTACTTCTGTCATTTTCCCATTCATGTAAGTCCCATTCATGTAAGTTCCTGGTGGCTATTTAAAGGCACAGAGTCATCAGTAAGTCTCTCTAAAACTTTATATTTACATGTACTGATCCGTATACGTATACAGAGCCCAATGCCGGGCCGACATCAATGTGAGACCGAGAGATCATTGCAATAATGGCATTTACATGAAGGCAGTTGTCGACCGAGACCCCTATTCAAGGAAATCAATGCAATCCTTGCATCAAACGCAGCTCTGACTGCGATTCGTAAGGACAAGTCAAGAGATCGTGTCGATAATGTACCGGATGGAGCTACCCACCGTCTTGGGCCGGAACGTTGCCGGTTATATCCGCCTGTCGCAACCCCAGTCTTGCGCACTTCATCCTATAGCGGGCAATTATTACAGTCGGAGTCGTGACAATGGATCTACCTACCGCAAAGGCGACAGTTACAAAGAGTTTCCACATCTCTGCTAAGAAGCAAATCTCCACCTAGCCGGACAAGAAACAAAGCTCGAGGCGCACAGGTCGGGGTGGGGGAAGGGTGGAGAAGCGCATTGTCAACCACCTTGGCAGATTTTGAAGTTGGCTGGAAGCTGAGCTCTGTCTGTCCGACGGAACTCCGTGCCGTGGGAAGTAGGATCCTTGCTCGTCGATCCATCCAATGTATCTAAAAGTGCAACGACACGCCGAGTCTTCTGCTCGCGCCGTGGGAGCATTTCCTTGATGCACAAGAGTCGATCTAACAGTTCAGATTGAAGCTTTTCACCCTCCTCAACCAACCCTTCGGGATCGACGAAGACACTTGCACGAGGAGCACTAGGAGGGACACGAATTGCAAGGGATGTTGGCGCTTGTTTCGAACTGTTGATCTGTAGATTTCTGAGTGCTGAAGTTAGCTACAGTCTTGCACGAGATTACTACGTTTCCATTCAGGATGTATCAAGGAACGATCGAGCAGACTCCATCTCTCACTTACATAGCCTCTAAGCGTATGCCATGCTCAGATGACTCGCCGGGAGTTGGCTTTGTTGAACCCTTCATAGTGGAATTATCTCCCGATGTCTTCCCGTCTTTGCATGCGAGAGAGACGCTGAATAGTGTGAGCTAGAAAGGTGAACGATCCTCTCTGCTCAGGTGGGTGTGTGGTGGGTGCTAGGGGGGGGGCT